>NC_141873.1:122460371-122613545 GCF_056163025.1 Triticum urartu
CGCAGGACACGAGTCATTGTGTTTCCTCGACGCATACTCCGGTTACCACCAAATCAAGATGGCAGAGTCCGACCAAGCTGCAACGGCATTCATCACAGCATACGGTCGCTTCTGTTTCAAGACAATGCCTTTTGGGCTCCAAAACGCCGGCGCAACATATCAGCGCATGATTCAGACATGTCTGGAGAAACAAATCGGCAAAGCAGTAGAGGCATATGTAGATGATGTGGTCGTCAAAATCAAACACGTCGACTCTTTGATAGACGACTTGAGGCTCACATTCGACAACCTCCGAACATACGACATCAAGCTCAATCCGGAAAAATGCGTTTTCGGCGTACCAGCCGGAAAGCTCGTGGGTTTCATTGTCTCCAGTAGAGGTATTGAAGCTAATCCAGCCAAAATCCGAGCTTTGTCACAGTTGGCCACCCCAAGAGACCTCAAACAAATCCAGAAGTTAACTGGATGCGTGGCGGCTCTAAGCCGCTTTATCTCCCGCTTAGGAGAAAAGGCTTTACCCCTTTACCGCCTCCTTCGGCGCACTGAACACTTTGAGTGGACGGACGCTGCCACAGCCGGATTGGAAGAAATAAAGGCCATATTGGCAACCAACCCAATCCTGGCCGTGCCAAACATCGGCGAACCAATGCTGTTGTACATTGCGGCAACTCATCAAGTTGTAAGCGCAGTGCTCGTTGTCGAACGAGAAGCTGACGGACATAAACTCCCTCTTCAAAAGCCTGTATACTATGTATCCACTGTCCTTACTCCATGCAAATCACGGTACCCACATTATCAAAAGATAGCCTATGTGGTATTCATGGCATCCCGGAAGCTGCGACACTACTTTCAAGAGTGTTCGATTACAGTAGCCTCGGAAGTGCCACTTAATGATATTATAAACAACCGCGACGCTATGGGCCGGATTGCTAAATGGGCCATTGAGCTCCTCCCGTTCGACATAACATACAAACCTCGACGAGCCATTAAGTCGCAAGTATTGGCCGACTTGGTCGCCGAATGGACGGAGGCCGAACTCCCTAAAGAGTACGGCACATACTCCAATTGGATCATGCACTTCGACGGTTCTAAAATGTTGGCTGGTCTAGGGGCTAGCGTCGTCCTGACGTCCCCAACCGGAGATACTGTTCAGTACGTACTACAAATATTGTATACAGACTCCAGCAATGCAGCCGAATACGAAGCTCTGTTGCATGGTCTTCGGATCGCAGTCTCCATGGGCATTCAATGCCTGGAGGTGCGTGGGGATTCAAACCTTGCAATATCCCAAATAAATGGAAACTTTGACGCCAAGGATCCGAAAATGGTGGCCTACCGAAACGCCGACCTAAAAATGTCAGCTCGGTTCGAGGGGCTCGAATTTCACCATGTGGCTCAGGAAAATAATCAGGCGGCGGATATCCTCGCCCGCATCGGCGCAAAACGCGATGCGGTCCCCCCCCCCAACATATTTCTAGAAAGGCTGTTCAAGCCATCCGTAGTATGGGAAGGGGACACCGGTAACAATAGTCCGGACCTGACCAAAATGCCCGATACCGAACACTCTGACACAATCGGAGGCTCCGCCACCGAAATAACACCTTCAGCCCACATAATAATGGCCATCATAGCCCCGTGGATAGAACCATTCCTGGCCTACCTAACTAGGCAGGAACTTCTGAAGGACCAAAATGAGGCATGCTGCATAGTGCGGCGATCTAAGGCCTACAGGGTCCATGAGGGAGAATTGTATAAAAAAAGCACTACCGGAGTCCTTCAAAGGTGCATCTTCGAAGAGGAAGGGCGGAACCTTTTGGCAGAAATCCACGGCGGACTCGGCGGTCACCACGCCGCATCCCGGGCTCTTGTAAGCAAGGCCTTCCGTACATGATTCTATTGGCCAACGGCCCGGGCAGATGCACAGGACTTGGGCCAACGTTGCGCCGGTTGCCAGCTCTTCGCAAATCAAAGCCACATGCCACCCACCGCCCTCCAAACAATCCCCATTACGTGGCCCTTCACGGTCTGGGGGCTTGACATGGTTGGACCCCTTAAAGGGGGAACCCACAAGAAAAAATACTTACTGGTCATGGTGGATAAATTCACCAAATGGATAGAGGACAAACCTGTTAAAACAGCTGAATCCGGACCAGTGATAGACTTCATATCTGGGGTCATACACCGTTATGGCGTCCCTCACAGCATCATCACTGACAACGGCACAAACTTCACAGCCAATGAGGTAAAACTCTGGTGCAGCAAAATGGGCATCAAGCTTGATTATGCTTCAGTCTATCACCCACAAACCAACGACCAAGTCGAGCGAGCAAACTGTCTTATAATGAGCGGCATTAAACCCAGATTAGTGCGTTCCTTAATGGAGTCTAACACGCACTGGGTAGAGGAGCTCGACTCCGTACTCTGGGGCTGAGGACCACACCAAATGAATGCCTCCAGTGGTGTATCGGGATGTGCAATGATCTAGCGTAGCAATGACATCAAAAAACGGACAACCCATGAAAACATCATGCTAGCTATCTTACGATCATGCAAAGCAATATGACAATGAATGCTCAAGTCATGTATATGATGATGATGAAAGTTGTATGGCAATATACTCGGAATGGCTATGGAAATGCCATAATAGGTAGGTATGGTGGCTGTTTTGAGGAAGGTATATGGTGGGTTTATGGTACCGGTGAAAGTTGCGCGATACTAGAGAGGCTAGCAATGGTGGAAGGGTGAGAGTGCATATAATCCATGGACTCAACATTATTCATAAAGAACTCACATACTTATTGAAAAAGTTTATTAGCCCTCGAAGCAAAGTACTACTACGCATGCCCCTAGGGGGATAGATTGGTAGGAAAAGACCATCGCTCATCCCCGACCGCCACTCATAAGGAAGACGATCAATAAATACCTCATGCTCCAACTTCGTTTCATAACGGTTCACCATACGTGCAAGCTATGGGAATCACAAACCTCAACACAAGTATTTCTACAATCCACAACTACCCACTAGCATGACTCTAATATCACCATCTTTATATCGCAAAACTATTGCAAGGAATCAAACACATCATATTCAGTGATCTACAAGTTTTATGTAGGATTTTATGACTAACCATGTGAATGACCAATTAGTGTCATCTCTTTAAATAGATATAAGTTAATCAAGAGAGTTTAATTCTTTCTACAAAAGATATGCCCACGCTCTAACAAATATAAGTGAAGCAAAAGAGCATTCTACAAATGGCGGTTGTCTATGTAAAGAGAAACATGCAATCCAAACTTCAAATGATATAAGTGAAGCACATGAAGCATTCTATAAAGCCATACTCAAAAGATATAAGTGAAGTGCATAGAGCATTCTATAAATCAACCAAGGACTATCTCATACCAGCATGGTGCATAAAATAAAAAATAAAAATAAATGCAAAAGACACTCCAAGATTGCACATATCGTATGAACGAAACGAATCCGAAAACATACCGATACTTGTTGAAGAAAGAGGGGAAGCCTTCCGGGCCATCCCCAAGCTTAGACGCTTGAGTCTCCTTGAATATTTACTTGGGGTGCCTCGAGCATCCCCAAGCTTGAGCTCTTGCCTCTCTTCCTTCTCCTCACATCGAGACCTTCTCGATCATCGAACACTTCACCCACACAAAACTTCAACAGAAAACTCGGTAAGATCCGTTAGTATAATAAAGCAAATCACTACTATAAGTACTGTTGCAAACCAATTCATATTTTGTTTTTGCATTGTGTCTACTGTAATATAACTTTTTCATGGCTTAATCCACTGATATGAATCGATAGTTTCATCAAAACAAGCAAACTATGCATCAAAAACAGAATCTGTCTAAAACAGAACAGTCTGTAATAATCTGAAAATTCACCATACTTCTGATACTTGAAAAAGTCTACCAAAATTAGGAAAAATAAAAAATTTGTATAGGAAGACAGTGCAAAAAGAATCAGAACCATTTGACGTTCCAGCAAAAAATGTAAAATCCCGCACTACAGCCAAAGTTTCTGTCCTGCACCGTACAAACCATCAAGCAAATGTAAACATCCTAAAGGCAAACCTTGGCACATTATTTTTATAATACAATGGAATTGTACAAGGGGATAATTATTTTTATTGAAAAGTTTCTGTAATCAAGATTCACAAAGTTTCCATGAGCATGAACAAAGTTCAAGTCTAGCTCCCACTTCAACAATGCTTGTCTTTCTCACTTTCGCTTTCCTTTTTGAAAAAGTTTTGGGTTCCCCTCTTTATTTTTGTTGTTTTTAAACTATATAAAAGCACTCAACAGAAATAAATGACTCTCTAAAACTTCTGGGTTGTCTCCCTGGCAGCGCTTTCTTTAAATCCATTAAGCTAGGCATATAGTGCTCAAGTAATGGATCCACCCGGATACCAAGGTATATCAAAGCCAATTTTAATTAACAATGATTTGTAATTTAGTGGTGAGCACAAGGTAACGTATATCATGTAATGACGAAGTCTAACTCTCTTCCTATGCATCGGCATGTCATAAAAGAACAATTCATGCACACACAGTAAAGGCCAATGCATAGTATAAACAATTTCTTGCAATTTTACCATGTTGGAAACATAGAGAGGTGGAGATATAGTTCCTCTCTCATAATAATTGCAAGTAGGAGAAGCAAGCACATGCATATTATATTCATCAAAATCATCATGTGCAACGGTAAAAGGCAACCCATCAATATATTCCTTAATAAGAGCAAACTTCTCCGATATAGTGTAGTTTGGAGAATTCAAAAAGATAATAGTACTATCATGTGTGGGTGCAATAGCAACAATTTCATGTTTAACATAAGGAACTATAGCAAGTTCATCTCCATAAGCATAATTCATATTGGCATCTTGGCCGCAAGCATAGCAAGCATCATCAAAAAGGGATATTTCAAAAGAATCAATGGGATCATAACAATCATCATAGAAATCATCCTCCGGTAAGCACGAAGGGAAATTAAACAATGTATGAGTTGAAGAGTTACTCTCATTAGAAGGTGGGCACGGGTAGCTAATCCGCTCTTCCTCCTTTTGTTCTTCGCTCTCCTCATCTTTTTCATCCAATGAGCTCACAGTTTCATCAATTTCTTCTTCCATAGACTCCTGCAAAATATTAGTCTCTTCTTGGACAGCGGAGACTTTCTCAATAAGCGCATTAATATAGGAATTATATTCATAATTATCATAGCAATATTTTAAGATAGCTAAATTTTCAGGCCTATAAACATCATCATCATAAGCTTCATGCTTTTCAAACAAAGATTCAATTTCATAAGCACCCTTAAAAGAAACAAATTCTTCTATTTGTTCCACATCATAGTAATCATATATACCATTAGCATAAGAAGCTAAGGTTTCATTATCATTAAATTCACATGAAAAGGGAAGGTGTGGAGCCTTCACCTTAGAGCAACAAGTATAATCATATCTCAAGCATAGTTGCCTAGCATACCAATTCAATATATGAATTTGATCGCATAATAGTTTCCCTTTTTGTGTCAAGCGGTAATCCCTAAAGTATCCACGTTGATCCCAACTTACTCCCATTACATAATTTAATGGGGTTTTCTCAGGATTATTAAAGTAATACATAATATTTTTCACATAACCAGCATCGAGGGTTTTAGGAGGTTCCCCATCTCCATGAGTAGCAAGTACACCTAATTTTTTTTGGTATTTCGTGTTCCATATACATAACTAAAGATATAGAACAACTAAGAACAGAAAATAAAAATTACTTAGTGATAAAGCAAACAAGCACACACGAGAATATTCACCCCACACTATTGCTCCTCGGCAACGGCGCCAGAAAAATGTCTTGATAACCCACAAGTATAGGGGATCGCAACAGTTTTCGACAAGTAAGAGTGTCGAACCCAACGAGGAGCTAAAGGTAGAACAAATATTCCCTCAAGTTCTATCGACCACCGATACAACTCTATGCACGCTTGACGTTCGCTTTACCTACAACAAGTATGAAACTAGAAGTACTTTGTAGGTGTTGTTGGATAGGTTTGCAAGATAATAAAGAGTACGTAAATAAAAGGTAGGGGTTGTTTAGATAAAGAAACAATAAAGTAAATATAGCGAGTGTGGAAAAGTGGTGGTAGGAGTTGCGAAATTGCCCCTAAGCAATTGACTACTTTACTAGACCGATAGCAAGTATTATGTGGGAGAGGCCACTGCTAGCATGTCATCCCTGACTTGGAATTCTATGCACTTATGATTGGAACTATTAGCAAGCATCCACAACTACTAATGTTCATTAAGGTAAAACCCAACCATAGCATTAAGGTATATTGGTCCCCCTTCAATCCCATATGCATCAATTTCTATGCTAGGTTGAAGCTTCTGTCACTCTTGCCCTCCAATACATAGTCCTATCAACATACAACTAACCCTAGGGTGTGATCCACGCGCGCAATCATATTATGGGCACCAAAGGACAGCAACATAACCACAAGCAAATTAAATAAATCATAGCAATTCATCAACCACCGACAGGACAACGAAAATCTACTCATACATCATAGGATGGCAACACATCCTTGGATAATAATATGAAGCATAAAGCACCATGTTCAAGTAGAGGGTACATCAGGTTGCGGAAGAGTGTACCACTGTAGATAGAGGTGGGAAGGTGATGGAGATGTTGGTGAAGATGGCGGAGGTGTTGGTGTAGATCGCGGTGATGATGATGATGATGGCCCTGGCAGCGTTCCGGAGCCACCGGAAGAGAAGGGGAGAGGGGGTCCCTTCGTATTCTTCTTCCTTGACCTCCTCCCTAGATGGGAGAAGGGTTTCCCCTCTGGTCCTTGGCCTCCATGGAATGGGAGGGGCGAGAGCCCCTCTGAGATTGGATCTATCTCTCTGTCTCTCTCTGTTTCTGTGTTCTCAGATTCTTCCCTTTCACCGTTTCTTATATTCTCGGAGATCCGTAACTTCGATTGGGCTGAAATTTTGACACGATATCTATCCAGATATTAGCTTTCTTGCGGCGAAAGAAGGGCATCAACCGCCTTATGGGTGGCCCACGAGGGTCAGGGGCATGCCTAGGGGGGCAGGCGCGCCCCCTGCCTCGTGGCCACCTCGGGCACCGTCTCACGTGGATTTTTCTTCCCAAAAATCATATATATTCCAAAAAAATTCTCCGCCAGTTTTTATCCCGTTTCAACTCCGTTTGATATGGATATTCTGCGAAACAAAAAACATGCAACAAACAGGAACTGGCACTAGGCACTGGATCAATATGTTAGTCTCAAAAATAGTATAAAAAGTTGCCAAAAGTATATGAAAGTTGAATAATATTGGCATGGAACAATCAAAAATTATAGATATGACGAAGACTTATCAACGTGTAAAGCATGCAGAGAATGTCAAGAGAGGGCAGGGTAGACCGAATTTGACATGGGAGGAGTCCGTTAAGAGAGACCTGAAGGATTGGAGTATCACCAAAGAGCTAGCTATGGACAGGGGTGCATGGAAGCTTGCTATCCATGTGCCAGAGCCATGAGTTGGTTGCGAGATCTTATGGGTTTCACCTCTAGCCCCCCCAACTTGTTTGGGACTAAATGATTTGTTGTTGTTGTTTGTATATTATTTATCGGTAATACCCAGTAATTCCCGATAAACTCTGAAACCCTTTCGGTGACCCCAAACGATTCCGATTCCTCTCGAAACTAGTTCGAATATTAATGAAAAAATTCACAAATAAATCCTCAATACTCTCGTCCTACTAACACTCATCATATCATGATTACCTTAAGCTTGTGACCTTGTAGGCTCGGTAAAACATAGGCATGAACGAAACCCCTTCGTTCAATGACCGATAACGGAACCATGGGCGTCCATATCGATCCCTATGATTACATGAATGACATTCGAGTGAACCTTTGCTTATCATGTGATGTTCCTTTTGCTTCACGATACTTTACAAAATCCTAGGTGAGATGTTTCGGTATCCTCTTGAGTCATACACATGATCACTATAGCGGTTTCCTCGTTGTCTATTTTGTTGTTCTTTCTCGTTGACATGTTTCGGCATCCCCATGAATAAGTTACATGTGTCTAGCTAGACGATGATGGATTCCTTTACGCTGAGAGTACCCTAAGAATATCTCTCCTCGTTGGGGGAGCAAATTCCACTCTTGAGCTATCGAGTCCCTTGTCAAACTTCGCGATGAACCTGTAAGTTGTCGTTATGATCACCGTGTTACAGATGATTTTTGAGCAACCCCGAAGCTCATCATACGGTAAGAAGTTACTAAGATACTCTCATGGTCTAAGGAACTAAAACACATGTTAACACTCCATGTTATAACAATTGACTTGTGACGATATCATCTCAAAGTATAACAAACAAGTTTGGGTCGATTCAATATGATCGTTCTACTAACATCATATTCCCAATGCTGTTTTAAGACTATCGTTTACACTTAACGATATCATAAGATCTGAAAAACATGATCACTAACAATACTTGAGCCAATCTTAGAGGTGGGGCTAGGAATCCTATTCTACCATTTATCATTCTACACATATGTATGAGTTTTCTACTGAATCGCATATTCCAGGATCATAGCAGTTATAGCATAGAATATAAACTCTTAATTATGAACATGGAAATATAATAATACAATATTATTGCCTCTAGGGCATACTTCTAACACATGCACCATTAAGCCACAACACTTGAAGGAGATTTAGAAATGTTTTCCAAGGCTTCTAGTTTGAAAGTGAGCTACCAAAAAACCAACCTACTGCCCATTAATATTCTTGATGATGATGTCCATATTTTAACCCAAATTTTGAAATATCTAGTTGGATCTTCATTTCACCTATTTAGGTGTTCCTTTCAGTGACAATAAACCAAGGAGGGAGTTTTTCATGTGTGTAAATGAGAGAATTCAGAAAAGGCTCAATAAATGCTCTCAATACCTGAGTTATGATGCCGGACTTCTCATGGTCAATGCAGTGCTCTCAGCACTCCCCACTTTGTTATGAGTTGCTTGTTGTTATACAAGGGGTTGATTGACCAACTAGACAGATATAGAAGACACTACTTCTGGAGAGGTAAAGATTTGGAGAAAAATAATCCTCCACTTGCTCCATGGGATTTTGTGACGCCCCCGATTCAATCGTACACTAATCATACATGCAAATGTGTATGATCAAGATCGGGGACTCACGGGAAGATATCACAACACAACTCTAGACACAAAATGAAGTAATAAAAGCTTCATATTACAAGTCAGGGGCCTCGAGGGCTCGAATACAAGCTCGATGCACAAGCGTCAGCGGAAGCAAAAATATCTGAGTATAGACATAAGTTAGACAAAAATGCCTTAAGAAGGCAAGAACAAACATCAACGATCGAAGAGGCAAGGCCTCTTGCCTGGGACCTCCTAACTACTCCTGGTCTCCGGCGGCCTTCATGTAGTAGTATCCGTCGGCGGTGGCATCTGGCTCTAGGTATCCACCATCTGGTTGCATCAACCGGAAAGAAGAAGGAAGGGGGAAAAGGGGTAGCAAAGCA
This sequence comes from Triticum urartu, assembly GCF_056163025.1. NCBI lineage: Eukaryota > Viridiplantae > Streptophyta > Magnoliopsida > Poales > Poaceae > Triticum > Triticum urartu. Next base: position 122,469,957 of record NC_141873.1, read on the forward strand.
ACCGTGAGTACTCATCCAAAGTACTCGCAAGCATCAGATCTATACTAAGTATGCATTGGTATCAAAGGAAGAGTTGTATCTGTGGACTAAACTGCAGAATGCCAGAATGGAGAGGAAGGTCTAGCCTATCGAAGACTAGCAGCTTCAAGCAGCTCCAAGCATCTTGCAGCATGTAGAAGAGTAAAGAATAGCAATTTATATTTAACAAACATGTTGTAACATTAACGCCCAGAGATCCTTCCTCGACTCTCTGTGAGAAAGCAATCTCAGAGCCACATATCCATCTCATGTCTCAAGTATCCATTTCTAGTTGTAATAGATCGGGATACAAGTGTGAACGTCCATTACCGTGGACACGGTATTCGAATATATATCTTCCCTGCAGGGGTGCACTACGTTACCCAACACGCTCGATTACTCTGGTCGGACACACATTTCTGGGGTCAATGCCCAGCCTCGGAAGATCAACACGTCGCAGCCTACCTAGGCATAGCAGAGAGGTCCCCCCGGTCTACATCCTAAGCACTCCGGGGTCTTGGGCCCATCGCCCGTTGCACTCCGGGTCATTGCGAGCAGGGTGGACACCAGCACTGCCTTAGATGGCCAGCATGATCCGACCGTGCCACAATGCTGAACTGGACGTCTGACAAAGCTTCGACTGATACTGCGACGCCGAGGCCCATAACTATTCTCGCATGGTGGTCAGTGCGTGAAGGCCAAAGGCCAACTCAGAACAAATACCCAACCTATTAATGCATTGGGGGCTTGCGGAGATGATCAGAGACTCACGATAATGTGACACCATCGCCCCATCTCGTGGACTTACGACAAGGGCCCAGAATGCCCGGCGTGCCTCGTTGAAAACTCGCGGGTGCTCAACGGGCCCGCCCGACTTTCACATTAACTCGTGGGTACCCTTAGGGCCGACCCGACTTCAACAATGGTCTCAAGTAAAGTCCGGGTAACTGTGTGTCCGAACATCAAGGGGAAACCCCGAGGAATCACCCTTGGTGGAGTCCACTCAATTTAATCATCAAGGTGAACATATGAGGAACCACCCTCGAGGTTCACACTTGAGCTGTTGCATGATAGAGCCGTATCGGGAATGGTGAAGGAGGAACCACCCTCGCTGACCACGACCGAATAGCTACAATACAGAATTGTCATCAGGAGTGCGTTGCGAGGTATCACCCTCGGCACTCGATAGTAGCTCTGTAGAGTCTAGCAACAAAAGGGGCGTGATGTGATGTGAGGTGTCGGGCTCTGGTCGTCGATCACGTTGATCGAGTCGTCGATGATGAAGCATGGGCAACAAGGACAAGGTGGGGTCATTGATGGATCACTAACCAATCTATACTAAGCAGTTTAGGATAAGCAGGCAAGGTACAACAGCAGGTACAAAAGCAGGCTATGCATCAGAATAGGAGCAATCAATTACAGTAGCAAAATATAATGCAAACATGAGAGAATGGAATGGGCGAGATCGGGATGATCAAAGGGGGGGCTTGCCTGGTTGCTCCAACGAGAAAGAGGGGTCATCGGTGACGTAGTCGATCACAAGGGCATCGACATCGGTCTCGGGGTCTACCGGAGAGAAGAGGGGGAAGAAACATTAAATACAGAGAAAACAGATACATGACAAGCAAAGTAGCGCTAGGGGTGTTCTAACCCGGTGCTACACGATACCGGCGAAGGGAGAAACATCCGGGAATGTTTTGCTGAAGTTTGGCATTGTCAGACACATGGAACAGAGGGGAAACGTTCCATGTTCACTATGCTAGGCACGTGTGGCGGACGAACGGGTTGCGTGTTCGGATTCGTCTCGTCGTTCTGAGCAACTTTCGTGTAGAAAACTTTTCATCCGAGTTACGGATTAATTTATATGATTTTTCAAAGCTTTATTTAGTTAATAGAATTATCAAGTTTTAATTTAATTCAAAAAAAGGATTAATGCATCAGCATGACGTCATCATGACATTAGCAGTCAATGGAGTTGACCAGGGTCAACCCTGACATGTGGGGCCTTTCTGTCATTGAGTGTTTGAACTAACTACAGGTTTAATTAACTAACTAGGTAATTAGGCTAATTAAGTAGGTTAATTAATTAATTAATTAATTAATTATAATATTATTTTTACAAAACAGGGGGTGGGGGCCCTTGTGGTCAGTGGCCCAGGCCTTAGCGGGGCGGGCCTGGCCACGTGGTTGCCGGGCGTGGGAGCCGCCCGTTAGGGCGCCCGCCCAGGCCATCAGGGGAGGGCCGGCAACGACAGGTGCGGTCGCTGACCGGGGAGGCCGGCGAGTGTGTGCGGGGGAGGCAGACGGCGCAAGGGGGCGAGGTGCGAGCGGGCGCGACCTCGTGCGGGTGTCCGGGCGTGTAGGCGAGCAGGGGCGGCAGGGGTCGCAGCGCTGGGCGGCGGGGAGCGGCGCTAGGCGACGGGGCGGCGTGGAGCAGCGGGGAGGCGGCGCGCGGGTGTGGCCAGCGCGGGGCAGCTGCAGCAGTGAGGCGCGATACAAGGCGCGACGACGGGAGGAAAAGGGGGAGGTGGAGGCCGAGGCCTCACCGGCGGCTGTATATGCACGGGGCCGGCGTGGCTCGAGGAGGCTGGCCATGGAGGAAGGTCGAGGGGGCAGCGTGGCCGGCGACGTCGAGCTGCGGGGCGGTCGGTGATGCGAGGCGGCGGGCGATGGGGCATCGGCGAGCGGGAGCTCCGGGGAGGAGGCGAGGCATCGGCGGTGGGGCGGCGCCGGGGTGGGTGCCGGCGTCGGAGTGTGGGGCGGCACGATCACCGGGGTCGGGGGGCGAGCACCCCCGATCCAGAACGGGTAGTGGGGTGGGGAGAGGAGCGAGGGGAGCGTGGGGGAATGGGGTGGATCGGGGCTAGGGTTTGGGTGGGAGTGGCCTAACAGGCCAGGGGTAGTGGGTGTGGGCCGGCCGGCTGGGCTGATTGGTCCAGTTGGGCCAGGGGGTCTTTTTTTGTTAGTTTGCTTTCTCCTTTTCTTTTATCTACCTTTGTCGTTTGACTTAATTTCGAACTTAGAATTCGAACGTGTTTGAACCATCGCGAGGTTAACAACAGTAAACAGGGTGACATGGCATCATTAGCATGGGATTACTGTAGCAGAAATATCCGGGCGTTACAATTCTCCTCCACTACAAGAAATCTCGTCCCGAGATTTAGGAGGTAGAAGGAAACAAAGCGGGGTATTCTTCATGCAGGCGATCCTCGCGTTCCCAAGTGGCTTCGTCTTCAGAGTGATGCGACCACTAGACCTTGAGGAACTTGATCGCCTTCTGACGTATGTGGCGTTCAGCTTGGACAAGAATGCGGACCGGATGCTCTTTATAGGAGAGGTCTTGTTGCCGCTCGAGCACGTCATCATCCACTGCTCGGATTGGGTCCTTGAAGCAGCGGCAGAGCTGTGACACATGGAAGACATCGTGAACCTGAGAAAGGTTCGACGGAAGCTCCAACTGGTAGGACACTTTTCCACGCCTTTCCACAATGCTGAAAGGACCAATATAGCGAGGACCTAGCTTGACCTTGATCCCGAAGCGGTGTGCACCCTTCATTGGTGTGACCCGAAGATAAGCCTTTTCGCTAGGTTGATAGACCATGTCTTTATGATGGCCGTCATACTGACTCTTCTAACGTGACTGGGCAGTCCTGAGATTCTCGCGAATGACGCGGACTTGTTGTTCGGCATGTTGAATAATATCCGGACCTAAGAGTGGACATTCCCTAGTTTCTGACCAGTTCAGAGGGGTTCGACACTTTTGTCCATATAACACTTCGAAGGGGGCATCTTGAGACTAGCATACGAGAGAGATTCCTCCCATTTCTTGCTAAAGGAAATGAGATAAGCTCCGAAGCATGTCTTCGAGAACTTGATTGACGCATTCAACTTGTCCCTGTGACTGAGGGTGAAAAGCAGTGTTGAAAGACAGATGAGTTCCCATAGCTTCTTGGAAACTTGCGCAAAATCTTGAAGTGAATAAGCTACCACGGTCTGAACTGATTACCATCGGAGTACCATGAAGTGAAACAATTCTGGACATATAGAGGGTTGCCAGCTGACTAGCAGTGATTGTCTCTTTGACGGCCAAAAAATGTGCAACTTTGGAAAGCCGGTCAATGACGACAAGTATACCATCATTACCCTTCTGCAATTTGGGAAAACCAGTGATGAATTCCATTTCAACATGGTCCCATTTCCATTCAGGAATAGAGATAGGTTGCAGAGTTCCAGCAGGCCTTTGATGTTCTGCTTTGATACGATGACAAACTTCACATTCAGCAACATAGCGAGCAATGTCTTGCTTCATGTTTGACCACCAGAATCTCTGACGAATGTCTTGGTACATCTTGGTGCTACCTGGATGAATAGACAGAGGCGTATCATGAGCTTCTTTAATAACTTCCTGAATCATATCCAGGATGTATTTTGAAGGAACCACTAGACGACCTTTAAAGAACAAGGTGTCATCAGCTTCAACAGTGAAGAATGAGGGCCTTCCTTCTGCAAGGTAGAGCTTAATCTTCTCAACTTGAGAGTCATACTTTTGCAATCTCTTCATGCTCTGCACGAGATCTGGTTCGACAACCAGGGTATTGAGGGAACCCTATGGAACAACACGGGGGTTCATCTTGCAGAACTACTTAGGAGGGGGAGCGAGTGCATCCAGAGGAACAATATGGAGGTTCAGCTTTCTGAATTCTTCAACAAGCGAGGGCTGAACTTTGCGAACCTCGAGATGGTTGCAATATGACTTGCAGCTCAAAGCATTAGCCATTACATTAGTGTTGCCTGGTGTATAGGAAATACCCAAGTCAAAATCTGCTACCATCTCCATCCATCTCTGCTGACGGAGGTTCAGGTCTAGTTGGGTAAATAGATACTTCAGACTTTGGTGGTCGGTGAAGATCTCACAATGATTACCAAACAGGTAATGTCACCATTGTTTCAGTGCATGTATGACTGCAACAAGCTCGAGGTCGTGAACTGGGTAGTTATCCTCGTGAGGGCACAATTGACGAGAGGCATAGGCAATCACTCTAAGCTGTTGCATCAGGACACAACCTAATCCTTGCGTGAAGCGTCGCAGTAAATGACGAAATCCTTCTTAGTATCTGGCGGAGCAAGCATTGGGGCAGAAGTCAGCTTGTCTTTGAGCGCTTGGGAACTTTCCTAACACTTTTCTGTCCATTCGAACTTGACACCTTTGTGAAGCAGAGCAGTCAGAGGCTTGGCGATCTTGGAGAAGTTCTTGACAAATCGATGACAACAGCTGGCGAGTCCGAGAAAACTTCTGACTTGTTTGACATTCTTCGGAGGAGTCCAATCGAGAATAGTCTGAACTCAGTCGGGGTTGACGGCAATACCATCCTTGGATATCACATGACCAAGGTAGGTTACTTCGGGTAACCAGAACTCACACTTGGAATACTTGGCATATAATCGATGCTCTCGAAGTTTTTCCAGAACAAGTCGAAGGTGTTCAACATGTTCTTCTTTATTCTTCGAATATACCAGGATATCATCCAGATAAACCACGACAAACTTGTCGAGATATTCCATGAATATATAGTTCATCAATCGGGAGAACGTTGCTGGAGCATTGGTTAAACCGAAAGACATAACGGTGTACTCGAATGAACCATAAGGAGTAACGAATGCGGTCTTGGGAATATCCTCTTCACAAACCCGAATCTGGTGGAAACCCAACCTCAAATCAAGTTTAGAGAATACTGGGGATCCAGCAAGCTGATCATACAGATCATTGATTCTGGAAAGCGGATACTTTTTCTGAATTGTTGCCTGGTTGATAGGTCGGTAATCTTCGACCAAACGATTGGTTCCATCCTTCTTCTTGACAAAGATAGAAGGTTCTCCCCAAGCAGATGAACTAGAACAAATGAAACCCTTGATAAGAGAGTTGTCGATTTACTCCTTAAGCTCAAGGAGTTCATGCGGTGGCATCTTGTAGGGTCGCTTGGCAATAGGAGTAGTGCCCGGCTTCAAGTCTATGATGAATTCAACAGCTCTAGCAGGGGGTATTCTTGGAAGTTCTTCTAGAAAGACATCTTCGAAATCTCGAATGACTAGAATGTTCTCTATCCACTCAAGAGGTGAGGCATTCAATGCATTCAGAACATATATTTGATTCTCGACATCCTGTGCTGCTTGCGCTGAGTATTGGACTGTCTGCTACCACATTCAATCAAAGCATTATGGGCGGTCAACCATTCCATACCAAGAATGATGTCTATGTTGGAAGGTCCAAGTACAAAGAGAGAAGTCGGAAAAAGTAGACCTCCAATCTCGATTTGGTTGCGAGGTGCAACCTCTTGAGCACTACGTTGGTTTTCCCTTGAAGAGGAAAGGGTGATGCAGTAAAGTAGAGTAAGTATTTCCCTCAGTTTTTGAGAACCAAGGTATCAGTCCAGTAGGAGATCACGCTCGGGTCCCACGCACCTACACAAACAAATAAGAACCTCGCAACCAATGCGATAAAGGGGTTGTCAATCCCTTCACGGTCACTTACGAGAGCGAGATCTGATAGATATGATAAGATAATATTTTTGGTATTTTTATGATAAAGGGAAATAAAGATGCAAAGTAAAATAAACGACAAAAGAAATAGCTAAGTGTTGGAAGATTAGTACGATGGAAGATAGACCGGGGGGCCATAGGTTTCACTAGTGGCTTCTCTCAAGAGCATAAGTATTACGGTGGGTAAACGAATTACTGTCGAGCAATTGATAGGTATGATCATGTATATAGGTATCACGTCCGTGACAAGTAGACCAAAACAATTCTGCATATACTACTATTACTCCACACATCGACCGCTATCCAGCATGCATCTAGAGTATTAAGTTCATAAGAACAGAGTAATGCTTTAAGGAAGATGACAAGATGTAGAGGGATAAACTCATGCAATATGATATAAACCCCATCTTTTTATCCTTGATGGCAACAATACAATACGTGCCTTGCTGCCCCTGCTGTCACTGGGAAAGGACACCGCAAGATTGAACCCAAAGCTAAGCACTTCTCCCATTGCAAGAAAGATCAATCTAGTAGACCAAACCAAACTGATAATTCAAAGAGACTTGCAAAGATAAACCAATCATACATAAAAGAATTCAGAGAAGAATCAAATATTGTTCATAGATAAACTTGATCATAAACCCACAATTCATCGGATCTCAACAAACACACCGCAAAAGAAGATTACAACGAATAGATCTCCAAGAGAATCGAGGAGAACTTTGTATTGAGATCCAAAGAGAGAGAAGAAGCCATCTAGCTAATAACTATGGAGCCAAAGGTCTGAAGTAAACTACTCACACATCACCGGAGAGGCCATGGAGTTGATATAGAGGCCCTTCGTGATCAATGCCCCCTCCGACGGAGCTCCGGAAAAGGCCCCAAGATGGGATCTCTCGGGTACAAAAGGTTGTGGCGGTGGAATTAGGTTTTCGTGGTGCTCCTGGATGTTTGGGGGTACGTGGACTTATATAGGAGGAAGAAGTAGGTCGGTGGAGCAACGAGGGGCCCACGAGGGTGGAGGGCACGCCCCCCTGCCTCGTGGCCTCCTCGATTGTCTCTTGACTCCCACTCCAAGTCTCCTGGATCAGGTTTGTTGAGAAAATCACGTTCCCGAAGGTTTCATTCTGTTTGGACTCCGTTTGATATTCCTTTTCTGCGAAACACTGAAATAGGCAAAAAAATAGCAATTTGGGTTGGGCCTCCGGTTAATAGGTTAGTCCCAAAAATGATATGAAAGTGTAAAATAAAGCCCATTAACATCCAAAACAGATAATATAATAGCTTGGAGCAGTCAAAAATTATAGATACGTTTTGACGTATCACGATGGCATAACATTGTTGTTTGCCACTTGGATCCCGGAGATTGAATCGCTAAAGGAGTGGGCAAATTTTCCATATCCAACCCATGCAGCCGAGAAAATTGTTGGGACACGAAAGCATGCGATGCTCCTGAATCAAAGAGAACAGAAGCTGGCACTAAATTAATGCGAAGGGTACCCATCACGATTTTTGGGGACCCACGAGCTTCTTCAATTTTGACATGGGTGACTTGACCACCACTCACAGTAGGAGGCTTAGCACTACAACTACTGGTATGATGGTTTCGACGGCCCATCATACGATCAACATCACGACGTGATGAATTATGTGGCTGACCCTGGCGACAGTTGAAAGCACGGTGCCCTGGCTGACCACACTTGAGGCATAACCATCATTATGGGGATGAGCTACAACATTAGACTGTCCACCCTGAATCATTAGTTTTCTCGGCGGTGGAGGCAAACGAGGTGCAACATAAGACGGCCTTGGTGTTGGAGCAGGTCGGTGATGAACATTGTGTGGGATCCATACTTGACATTTCTGAGCAGGGTGACTCGAGGATGGGCCAACATCTCGAGTACGCTTGAGCGATTCCTGGTACTCAGTCAGGCCAGTTTTAGTTCAGAAAGCTTGGCTGACAAGCATCGCAAAGTCTGCGCAATCATGAGAAACCAGAGCGAGCTTTATATCGGGACGCAGTCCTTCATGGAATTTCTCTTGCTTGCGGGCGTCAGTGCAGACGTCATCCGCAGCATAGCGAGATAATTCAAGGAATTTCCTCTAATATTCATCCATGGTAATTGTGCCATGTGAGAGTTTGCGGAACTCCTTCTTCTGGTCCATCAGACCTTGAGGAATGTGTCGTGCACGGAAGGCTAACTGAAATTCCTGCCAAGTGGTTACAGTCTCTGCAGGCATCATACCCCTATCGCTTGCCCACCATTGAGCAGCTGGACCCTTCAAGTGGAATGTGGCAAAGTTGATCAATTGGCAGGGGCAACATTAGCTGAATCCATCTCAAACAGGATGTCACGAAGCCAATCATCAGCATCCATAGGATTGGTGGAGTTGCGAAAAATGGACGGGTTAAGGCGCACAAATTTTGGCAATGTTATTGGGGCAGGCTGTTGATGAGCATTCTGATTTGGAAACTGAGCCATTACCCCAGTCATAAACTAATGATTCAGCTCAAACTACTACATCATTGCGGCAATATAGGGTGGAGGTGGAGGGTCGTCAGCCATCCTGCCAAAAACATCAGGGAGCAGTTGAGGGAGTCTTGGAATAAGGGGTCCTCGGGCGTCCGGCCTGTTAGCCATGGGCCGGACTGATGGGCTGTGAAGATACAAAGACCGAAGACTACACCCGTGTCCGGATGGGACTTTCCTTGGCGTGGAAGGCAAGCTTGGCGACTAAATATGTAGATTCCTTTCTTTGTAACCGACCTTGTGTAACTCTAGATCCTCCCGGTGTCTAAATAAACCGGAGGACTTAGTCCGGAGGAAGAGACACATCATCATAGCCATACAAGCTAGACCTCTAGGGTTTAGCCATTACGATCTAGTGGTAGATCAACTCTTGTAATACTCATATTCATCAAGATCAATCAAGCAGGACGTAGGGTATTACCTCCATAGTGAGGGCCCGAACCTGGGTAAAACATTGTGTCCCCTGTCTCCTGTTACCATCGACCTTAGACGCATAGTTCGGGACCCCCTACCCGAGGTCCACCGGTTTTGACACCGACATTGGTGCTTTCGTTGAGAGTTCCACTATGCCGTCATCAAGAGGTTCGATGGCTCCTTCAACCATCTACAACGATGTTGCCCAAGGGGGAGTCTTCCTCCGCGGACAGATCTTCGTGTTCGGCGGCTTCGCTCTGCGAGCCAACTCGCTTGGCCATCTGGAGCAGATCGAAAGCTACGCCCCCAGCCATCAGGTCAGATTTGGGACCTTGAACTATGTTGCGGACATTCGTGGAGACTTGATCTTCATCGGATTCGAGACTGCGGCTATCACTCCTGGTCATCCCGAGGGACATGACCTAAATCTGTCATCGGACCGCATCCAGGAGACAGCTCCCATAACCGCTCTGACCTTAGATCCAGAGCAGTCTGCACCATCCAAGGATGGGAGGATCGACCCCACCACGGAGGCCACGGATTCCACGGCGTTGGAGCTGCACATAGACTTGATCTCACACGATAACTGTGCCACCGGAACTCCGGACTCATTTCCGGCCGTAAGTTCCGAATCATGTGAACCCGCGGATGCCGAACTTGATCGTTTATCGATCTTCGAATTCAACGCCGCAGACATCTTCCAGCACTCGCCTTTGGGCGACATGCTAAACTCGTTAAAGAACCTGTCCTTGGCGGAGGACTCACAGCCGAACTATATCCGGTTCGAACTAGGGGCTAACGATGGCGAATTTTGCTCCCTGCCCGCACCCACTTCATAGCCACGGTCGAGGATTTAACCGACACACTTGATTACAACTCCGAGGACATCGACGGTATGGACGATGATGCCGGAGAAGAAGAGGCCCAGAACCCACCGTTCACCGAACATTGGACGGCCACTTCCTCGTATGATGTATACATGGTGTATGCACCAAAGGAGAACAGCGGCGATGACAAGGAAGATCTAGCAGAGGATAAACCTTCCGAAATACAATCCAAGCGCCGGCGTCAGCGGCGCCGCTCTAAGTCATGACGCAGTAAAGCCATCAACACTGGCACAGGAGAAGATAACATTCCATAAGGTGTCGAAGACAATGAAGACCCCGTTGAAACAGCTAATGAAAAAGATGAACAGGAAGATGGGAAGGTTAGCCTTGGTAAACAGGCCACACACGAAGACTCGGAGGACGGAAGTTATCTTCCGCTCTCCGAGGATGAGGTGAGCCTCGGCATCGACGATTTCATCGTGCCGGAGGAACCTCTTGAGCAGGAGCACTATAAGCGCCAGCTAATAGCCACTGCAAGGAGCCTGAAAAAGAAGAAGCAGCAGCTTCAAGATGATCAAGATCTGCTCAATGATAAATGGACCGATGTCCTAGCAGCCGAAGAATATGGCCTCAAGCGCCCAACCAAAAGTTACCCAAAGCGCAAATTGCTACCTAAGTTTGACGAGGAGGCACCGGAATACATACCACCATCGTACAATGCGGCTGACCGACCACCACGTGGTCGGGACAAAATGGCAACTCACGCCGAACACCAGCCCGCCCTGCCTCATCACACAAGTAGGGTTAAATTAGCCCACGGCCATACATATGACCTCCGGCAAAACTTGAACAATAAAGCAGGACATACCAGATCAATCTACGGATCTCGAGGACGTGCCTCGACACGCGACGACGGCCACCTATTCGGACGTGACAAACTTAGTCATGCGCGGGCTGAAAACCGTAGACGGACTCCATCAGAGCTACGTCGCGATACGGCCCGATATAGAGGCGCCGCACACCCTCATTACTTCACTGATGAGGTCATGGATCATGAATTCCCAAAAGGGTTCAAACCCGGGAATATAGAATCATACGATGGAAGCACGGACCCCGCGGTGTGGATCGAAGACTTCATTCTCCACATTCATATGGCCTGCGGTGATGACCTCCACGCCATCAAATACCTCCATTTAAAACTCAAGGGGCCATCTCGACACTGCTAAACAGCCTGCCTGAAAATTCTACTGGCAGCTGGGAGGACTTGGAAGAAGCCTTCCTCGACAACTTCCAAGGTACATATGTCCGGCCACCAGACACCGATGACTTAAGCCACATAGTTCAACAACCTGGAGAGTCCGCTAAGAAATTCTGGACTAGGTTCTTAACTAAAAAGAACCAGATCGTCGATTGTCCGGATGCCGAAGCCCTAGCAGCCTTCAAACACAGCATTCGTGATGAATGGCTCGCTCACCACCTCGGCCAAGAAAAGCCAAAATCCATGGCGGCCCTCACGGCACTCTTGACCCACTTTTGTGCGGGCGAGGACAGTTGGTTGGCCCGTAGCAAAAACAATGCAAGCGACGCCGGCACCCCTGAAGTTAAAAATAACAAAGACAAGTCTTGACTCAACAGATAGAAGCGTCGAACAAACAGTGATAACACCGAGGATACGGCGGTCAATGCCAGATTCAGTGGCTCTAAGTCCGGTCAGCGGAAGAAGCCGTTCCAAAAGAACAACTCGTGCCCATCCAGCTTGGACCGCATACTTGAACGTCTGTGCCAGATTCATGGCACCCTAGACAAACCACCCAATCATACAAATAGAGATTGCTGGGTTTTTAAACAGGCCAGCAAATTAAACGCCGAGAACAGGGAAAAGGGATCGCAAAGCGAGGAAGATGACGAAGAGCCCCGGCGACGGAACACAGGGGGACAAAATAAGTTTCCCCCTCAGGTCAAAACGGTGAACATGATATACGCTACCCACATCCCCAAGAGTGAGCGCAAGCGCGCGCTCAGGGACGTCTATGCGATAGAGCCAGTCGCCCCAAAATTTAATCCATGGTCGTCATGCAAGATCACTTTTGATCGCCGGGATCATCCGACCAGTATCCGTCGCAATGGTTCGGCCGCACCGGTCCTAGACCCAATAATTAATGGGTTCCACCTGACTCGCGTCCTTATGGACGGAGGCAGCAGCCTCAATCTGCTCTATCAGGATACAGCGTGAAAAATGGGCATTAACCCATCATGGATCAAGCCCACCAGGACTACCTTCAAAGGAGTCATACCAGGTGTAGAAGCCCGCCGTATGGGCTCAATCACACTAGAGGTTGTCTTCGGATCTCCGGACAACTTCTGTAACACCCACAATGCGGCTATATCTCCCACGTGTCGGGGCACGACTTAGAAGCATAGCCGCATGGTAGGTTTGTCCTAGAGGGGTAATCTTCACACAATCCCATGTACTGAATAAGAATGGGATAGAGAGTTGGCTTACAATCACCACTTCACACAAATACAAGTTTAACATACATCATCCAGAATACAATCAAGGCCCGACTACGGAACCAAAATAAAAGAAGACAACCCCAAATGCATAGATCCCGATCATCCCAACTGGGCTCCACTACTGATCAAACGGAAAAGACACAAAACAACGATCAAGATCTTCATCGAGCTCCCACTTGAGCTCGGTTGCGTCATCTGCACTGTTATCATCGGAACCTGCAACTGTTTGGAAATATCTCTGAGCCACGAGGACTCAGTTATCTCACACCCGCGAGATCAAGGCTATTTAAGCTTATGGGTAGGAAAGGGTAGTGAGGTGGAGCTGCAGCAAGCAATAGCATATATGGTGGCTAACTTACGCAAATGAGAGCGAGAAGAGAAGCAAAGCACGGTCAAGAAGCTAAAAGTGATCAAGAAGTGATCCTGAAACTACTTACGTTCAAGCATAACACAAGAACCGTGTTCACTTCCCGGACTCCGCCGAGAAGAGACCATCACGGCTACACACGCGGTTGATGCATTTTAATTAAGTCAAGTGTCAAGTTCTCTACAACCCGATATTAACAAATTCCCATCTGCCCATAACCGCGGGCACGGCTTTCGAAAGTTTAAAACCCTGCAGGGGTGTCCCAACTTAGCCCATCACAAGCTCTCACAGTCAACGAAGGATATTCCTTCTCCCAGGAAAACCCGATCAGTCTCGAAATCCCGGTTACAAGACATTTCGACAATGGTAAAACAAGACCAGCAAGACCGCCCGATGTGCCGACATCCCGATAGGAGCTGCACATATCTCGTTCTCAGGGCAACACCGGAAGAGCGCTCTGTACAACTAAAACCAGCTCTCAAGTTTCCCTGAGGTGGCGCTGCAAATGACTCTAGTTCGGACCAACACTTAGAGAAGCACTGGCCCGGGGGGGGGGGTTAAAATAAAGATGACCCTTGAGAGCGCGACTCCCAAGGGAAAAGTAGGTGGTGGTGAGGCAAATGGTAAAACCAAGGTTGGGCCTTGCTGGAGGAGTTTTATTCATAGCGAACTGTCAAGGGGTCCCCATACTACCCAACCGTGTAAGGAATGCAAAATCAAGGAACATAACACCGGTATGGCGGAAACTAGGGCGGCAAGAGTGGAACAAAACACCAGGCATAAGGCCGAGCCTTCCACCCTTTACCAAGTATATAGATGCATTAATTAAATAAGAGATATTGTGATATCCAAACATATCCATGTTCCAACATGGAACAAACTCCATCTTCACCTGCAACTAGCAATACTATAAGAGGGGATGAGCAAAGCGGTAACATAGCCAAACAACGGTTTGCTAGGAAGGTGGGTTAGAGGCTTGACATGGCAATATGGGAGGCATGATAAAGCAAGTGGTAGGTATCGCGGCATAGCAATAGAGCGAGCAACTAGCAAGCAAAGATAGAAGTGATTTCGAGGGTATGGTCATCTTGCCTGAGATCCCGCAAGGAAGAAGAACGAGTCCATGAAGAAGATAAACGGACGTAATCGAATGAATCCTCACAAACGCGACGTTATCGGAACCAACCCGAAGAAGCAACACCGGAAAGAAGCAAACAACATAGTAAACAACCATCACATAAACATGGCATGATGCACAACCAAGTATGATGCATGTCCGGTTTAATGATGCATGGCATGGCAAAGTGCACAAACAAAATTACAAATTAAGTGGAGCTCAATATGCAACGAGTTGAATATTGACGAAGCACCACGTGACTTATTTAGTTCTCTCCCGTTTATGTACTCAACAATATTAAATGTTGATTAACATGGCAAGAGGTGAAGCATATGAAAACTACCTATCTAGGAAATTTAAATGAGGCCGGAACAACGAGCAACAAGTTCGGAAAAATCCTCATGTGCAAATTTTAGATTTGGTACTGTTCTGCCCTAAAGCATATTTTAGAGTTGTTAAACATGCAAAGTAAAGCCACCATGTTAAACTATGCATTTTTCTACCCCAAATACATATAAAGTTTATTAAGTTTGGAGCTACGGCTATTTATTTGTGAAATTAAAGCATTTTAACATGGCAATGGAAAAATATAAGCAAACATCATTTTAAACATTTTAAACATGATTGAAAGTTGGATATTATTAAACTAGATGAAATTCTAGTCACCTTTCATATATAATTCATTTTAAACCGATGCACCATTTGTGAGTTATTAAATGCATGAACTAGGAGGACTTTTCTTGAAAACTGCCAAACACCTGGATAAATAGCTAAAACCGCAACAGAGGAAAAAAACACTATCGGGCTGAAACTGGACATGGCCCAACAGTGCATAGGGGTGAACAATGGCTGGGCTGAGGCTCACTTATAGGCCTTGGGCCGGTGGTGGAGCTGGGCAGGCCGGAAGGATCTGGGCTGGGCCTTGGGAGGCTGCGGTCAACGCGACTGCAGCGCGGCACTCTGCTCCTCTCGATGCACGGGGAAGAAGAGGACGCAACGCAGGGGAAGAAGAGGATGCAGCGGCGGACTCGAGCGGCAGGGGGCTCCAGGGAAGGCCGGCGAGGTGCAGACGGGGCAGATCCGGCTGGCCGACGCCAGATCCGGGCAACGACAGCGTGGGTGGAGCTCAGGGGCAGCGTCCGTTCCATGCTATTGGTCGGAGGCAACGAGGGTTGAAGACGAAGGCATGTGCGAGTGAGGACCGAGCTCGTGCATCCATGACGTCCTACGGGACAAGACAACAGAGAGGGATTGAGGGACAGAGAGAGAGAGAACTCGAGGAAGAGGGAAGGAAGCACGGGCACGACCTTGGTTTGAGGAGCTCGTCTCCATGGATGGAGGAAGCAAGGAGGCGCACGGGTGCTGGTGCCCCGGGTGGTGGACGCCGGGAGCATCGGCGATGGTCAGAAACGGGGCAGAGGTGCGCATGATCAGGAGCTCCTCTCCTGATCGAGCTCGTGTGCGGCTGATGACGTGACGGAGGGAGGAGGCGCACGGGTGAGTCCCTGGCATCCACGGCGGCGTACTCCTGGGATGGATCAAGGGCTTGGGCACTCGTGCACGAGCCTGTGTAGGAGTGGCCGCGGCTTGCTCTATTGCGGGGACAGGTGGCTGGATGGAAGAGAGTGGAGGCGGAGGAGATTGGATTGGAAAAGAAAACAAAATAGTGGAGGCGCTGGATTGGGGTGATGGGGATCCCGAGGAAGATGCGGTAGGTGGTGGCTCCTCGACGGGACAAAGTCCCTAGATTTTAGGGTTTGTCCAAAATGACTAAGGGTGGACTATATATACATCACTGATTAGGTTAGGGGCTACCTTGGTCCCTCTGCTTAGAATCGGACGGTCGCGAAATAAAAAGCTTAGGGAGTCCAAATAATAAAACAGAGATGTTTTATAGATGTTAGGGGATGATCCAGACCCAACGGTGACGACTACCCGGGTCGGGTCGGGGACAGCTTTCGGACACGCGCGTGAGGAGGGCCGCGGGCTGACGAGAGAGGTTAGGTTGGGCTTGGCGGTAGGTAGTGGGTTGTGCAGAAAGCCTTGGGCTGAGAGAAGAGAATAGAGAGACCCGACGACTGTTTCCGGAGACCGAAAACGTCCGACGATTTGATCGACTATAATGTCGCCATAGTTATCCGTTGGGGCGTCAAACGGACTCCGAATGCGATGAAACTTGACAGGCGGCCTACTGACAACATAACAACACCGCATGCCAACTTTCAACCCATTCCTAGAACATTTTCCGACCACTTACAAAATAATATTTCGGACGTGCCGCGGGCGCGTGCAAGTGTGTCTGGGATCAGAACGGACAATGGACGGAACTGGGGGAACCCGGACGAATGCAAGTTTTAAAAACATGATGATGCAATGCACATGATGACATGACAATATGCGACACGCAAGCAAATGACAAGGAAAAAACAATGAATAACTGGAAGACACGTGGCACGTCGGTCTCGGGGCGTTACAACACTCCACTATGAGAGGATCTCGTCCCGAGATCTAGGATGGCACCGGAGGGAAAGGGAAGAGGAAGAGAAGAGGTGAAACTAAGTTGCTTCTTTGACAAAAGAGTGAAAACGATGAACCTTGAGAGGTTGAAAACTTGAAAGAAAGAAAGAACACAACAGAGTTGAACGAATTTGAGAGCACTCCGGTAGAAAAGAGAAACAAGGAACATTACTAGAACCTTGTAGGTTGAAAGACATAATAAAAAGGGTTACAATGGACAAGAAGTACATGGAAGCACTCCTGTAGAAACGAGATGTACAAGGAACGATAAGGATCAATTACGACAACACTCCGGTTGGAAATGGAAGGTAAAGAATATGAGCTTGGCAAAATGAAAGCACTTGGATGAGAGTCCGGTTAGAAGAGGAATGATGGCCACAATACTCTGGTTAAATGGATAAGCACGAAAAATAACATGATCCTTGCAATTCGAGATGATGATTGAAAAGAGCAACATCACAATGCCTCCAAGAGGAAGTATAAAAGATATATCATTGGAATAAGAATGGGAAGAAAAGTCCAACTTCTGCCACAAATGATCTTGAAAAGCATCATTGCAAAGAAGGATTGCACGGTGTTGTTGGAAAATCAACAACGAAAAGAAAAAGCTTCTAGTGGGCTTATGGAAACATCTCAACATTATGAGGTGACAAACGGCCACTAACGGAAAACATAGATTGGATTGATATCAACAAGGAGACGAGAACCTTGTTTCACCGGGAGGATAAATGAAGAACTTGGGTCATTTATAAGCACCATAATAGCAACAATCCTTAGGGAAGGCTTGAGGTGAAATATAACCCAAGATAACTCCCAAGAAGAGATTGATGGGTTGAAAAGATGTCTTGAGCGAAGAGAAAATGATGGATTAGATATGTCACTCTTGCAAAACTTGTGAATCATGAAACACGAAGGGAAATTATCAAGAATGACATAACACTGCTACCTCTTGAGCTCGCGTTGGATTTCCCCGAAGAGGAAAGGATGATGCAGCAGAGTAGCGTAAGTATTTCCCTCAGTTTTTGAGAACCAAGGTATCAATACAGTAGGAGGCCACGCTCAAATCCCTCGTACCTGCACAAAACAATAGCTACTCGCAACCAACGCGATTAGGCGTTGTCAATCCCTTCACGGTCACTTACGAGAGTGAGATCTGATAGATATAATATTTTTGGTATTTTCGGTATAGAGATGCAAAGTGAAAAGTAAAGGCAAAGTAAAAAAGCAAAGCAAGATTAAAGTGATGGAAATTGATATGATGAGAATAGACCCGGGGGCCATAGGTTTCACTAGTGGCTTCTCTCAAGAGCATAAGTATTCTACGGTGGGTGAACAAATTACTGTTGAGCAATTGACAGAATTGAGCATAGTTATGAGAATATCTAGGAATGATCATGTATATAGGCATCACGTCCATGACAAGTAGACCGAAACGATTCTGCATCTACTACTATTACTCCACTCATCGACCGCTATCCAGCATGCATCTAGAGTATTAAGTTAAAAACAGAGTAACGCTTTAAGCAAGATGACATGATGTAGAGAGATAAATTCATGCAATATGAAATAAACCCCATCTTGTTATCCTTGATGGCAACGATGCAATACGTGCCTTGCTGCCCCTTCTGTCACTGGGAAAGGACACCACAAGATCGAACCCAAAGCTAAGCACTTCTCCCATGACAAGAACTACCAATCTAGTTGGGCAAACCAAACAGATAATTCGAAGAGACTTGCAAAGATAACCAATCATACATAAAAGAATTCAGAGAAGATTCAAATATTATTCATAGATAGACTTGATCATAAACCCACAATTCATCGGTCTCAACAAACACACCGCAAAAAGAAGAAGATTACATAGAATAGATCTCCATGAGAGAGGGGGAGAACTTTGTATTGAGATCCAAAAAGAGAGAAGAAGCCATCTAGCTACTAACTATAGACCCGAAGGTCTGAGGTAAAGTACTCACACTTCATCGGAGAGGCTATGGTGATGTAGAAGCCCTCCGTGATGACAGCCCTCTCCGGCGGAGCTCCGGAACAGACCCCAAGATGGGATCTCGTGGATACAGAAAGTTGCGGCGGTGGAATTAGGTTTTTGGGTCCGGATCTGTTCGTTTGGGGGTACGTAGGTATATATAGGAGGAAGAAGTACGTCAGTGGAGCTCCGAGGGGCCCACGAGGTAGGGGGCGCGCCCCCCACCCTCGTGACCGCCTCTCTGATGCCTTGGCTTAGGGTCCAAGTCTCCTGGATCACGTTCGGTGAGAAAATCACGTTCCCAAAGGTTTCATTCTGTTTGGACTCCGTTTGATATTCCGTTTCTTCGAAACACTGAAATAGGCAAAAAAACAGCAATTCTGGGCTGGGCCTCCGGTTAATAGGTTAGTCCCAAAAATAATATAAAAGTGGAAAATAAAGCCCAATATAGTCCAAAACAGTAGATAATATAGCATGGAGCAATCAAAAATTATAGATACGTTGGAGACGTATCAGACATCCCACAAGCTTAATTCATGCTCGTCCTCGAGTAGGTAAATGATAAAAAGAGAATTTTTGATGCGGAGTGCTACTTGGCATAATTTCAATGCAAATCTTCTTAATTGTGATTTGAATATTCAGATTCGAAAGATTCAAGACAAAAGTTTATATTGACATAAAAATAATAATACTTCAAGCATACTAACAAAGCAATTATGTCTTCTCAAAATAACATGGCCAAAGAAACTTATCCCTACAAAATCATATAGTCTGGCTATGCTCTATCTTCACCACACAAAATATTTAAATCATGCACAACCCTGATGACAAGCCGAACAATTGTTTCATACTCTAACTTTTTCAAAACTTTTTCATTCTTCACGCAATACATGAGCGTGAGCCATGGATATAACACTATAGGTGGAATAGAATGGTGGTTGTGGAGAAGACAAAATGAGGGGAAGATAGTCTCACATCAACTAGGCGTATCAACGGGCTATGGAGATGCCCATCAATAGATATCAATGTGAGTGAGTAGGGATTGCCATACAATGGATGGACTAGAGCTATAAGTATATGAAAGCTCAAAAAGAAACTAAGTGGGTGTGCATCCAACTTGCTCGCTCATGAAGACCTAGGGCAATTTGAGGAAGCCCATCATTGGAATATACAAGCCAAGTTCTATAATGAAATATTCCCACTAGTATATGAAAGTGATAACATGAGAGACTCTCTACTATGAAGATCATGGTGCTACTTTGAAGCACAAGTGTGGTAAAAGGATAGTAACATTGTCCCTTCTCTCTTTTTCTCTCATTTTTTTATTTGGGCCTTTTCTCCTTTTTATGGCCTCTTTTCTTTCTCTTTTTTTATTTGGGCTTCTTTGGCCTCTTTTATTTATTTTTCGTCCGGAGTCTCATCCCGACTTGTGGGGGAATCACAGTCTCCATCATTCTTTCCTCACTTGGGACAATGCTCTAAAAATGATGATCATCACACTTTTATTTTTATTACAACTCAACAATTACAATTCGATACTTAGAACAAAATATGACTCTATATGAATGCTTCCGGCGGTGTACCGGGATATGCAATATGACAATGATGGAGTGTGTCATAATAAACGGAACGGTGGAAAATTGCATGGCAATATATCTCGGAATGGCTATGGAAATGCCATAATAGGTAGGTATGGTGGCTATTTTTAGGAAGGTATATGATGGGTGTATGATACCGGCAAAAGGTGCGCAGTATTAGAGAGGCTAGCAAAGGTGGAAGGGTGAGAGTGCGGATAATCCATGGACTCAACATTAGTCATAAAGAACTCATATACTTATTGCAAAAATCTAGAAGTTATCAAAGCAAAGTATTACGCGCATGCTCCTAGGGGGATAGATTGGTAGGAAAAGACCATCGCTCGTCCTCGACCGCCACTCATAAGGAAGACAATCAATAAATAAATCATGCTCCGACTTCATCACATAACGGTTCACCATACGTGCATGCTACGGGAATCACAAACTTTAACACAAGTATTCTTTAAATTCACAACTACTCAACTAGCATGACTCTAATATTATCACCTCCATATCTCAAAACAATTATCATGCTTCAATCTTTTCTTAGTATTCAATGCACTCAAAAGAAAGTTTCACAAATCTTGAATACCAAGCATATTATTATTAAGCAAATTACCATGCTATTAAGACTCTCAAAATAATTTAAGTGAAGCATGAGAGATCAATAGTTTCTTTAAAACAAATCCACCACTGTGCTCTAAAGATCTAAGTGAAGCACATAGAGCAAAATTATAACGCTCAAAAGATATAAGTGAAGCACATAGAGCAAAATTACTTAGCTCAAAAAGATATAAGTGAAGCACATAGAGTATTCTATCAAATTCTAATTCATGTATGGCTCTCTCAAAAGGTGTGTACAGCAAGTATGATTGTGGCACACTAACAACCAAAGACACAAATAATACAAGACGCTCTAAGCAAAACACATATCATGTTGGTGAATAAAAATATAGCTCCAAGTAAATTAGCGATGGAAGTGGACGAAAGAGGGGATGCCTTCCGGGGCATCCCCAAGCTTTGACTTTTTGGTGTACTTGGATTATCTTGGGGGTGACATGGGCATCCCCAAGCTTAGGATCTTGCCACTCCTTGTTCTATAATCCATCACAAGAATTCACCCAAAACTTGAAAACTTCACAACACAAAACTTAAAGTAGAAAACTCGTGAGCTCCGTTAGAGAAAGAAAACAAAAGACCACTTCAAGGTACTGTAATGAACTCATTCTTGATTTATATTGGTGTTAAACCTACTGTATTCCAACTTCTCTATGCATTATAAACTATTTTACTAACCATAGATTCATCAAAATAAGCAAACAACACACGAAAAACAGAATCTGTCAAAAACAGAACAGTCTGTAGTAATCTGTAGGTAGCGCAAGATCTGGAACCCCAAAAATTCTAAAATAAATTTCTGGACGTGAGTAATTTATCAATTAATAATATGAAAAAATAATTAACCAAATATCACTTTCCAAATAAACATGACAGAAGTTCTCGTGAGCGCTAAAGTTTCTGTTTTTTACAGCAAGTTCAACAAGACTTTCCCCAAGTCTTCCCAACGGTTCTACTTGGCACAAACTCTAATTAAACACAAAAAACACAACCAAAACAGAGGCTAAATAAATTATTTATTACTAAACAGGAGAAAAAAGCAAGGAATAAAAATGAAATTGGGTTGCCTCCCAACAAGCGCTATCGTTTAACACCCCTAGCTAGGCATAAAAGCGAGAATAGATCTAGGTATTGTCATCTTTGGTAGGCAATCCATAAGTGGCTCTCATGATAGTTTCATATGGAAATTTTATTTTCTTTCTTGGAAAGTGTTCCATTCCCTTTTTTAATGGAAATTAAAACCTAATATTCCGTTCCTTCATATCAATAATCGCACCAACCGTTCTAAGGAAAGGTCTACCAAGAATAATAGGGCAAGAAGGATTGCAATCTATATCAAGAACAATGAAATCTACGGGCACATAATTTCTATTTGCAACAATAAGAACATCATTAATACTCCCCATAGGTTTCTTAATAGTAGAATCCGCAAGATGCAAGTTTAGAGAGCAATCATCAAAATTGCGGAAATCTAGCAAATCACACATAGTTTTGGGGATAGTGGAGACACTAGCACCCAAATCACACAAAGCATAAAACTCATGATCTTTAATTTTAATTTTACTAGTTGGTTCCCACTCATCATAGAGTTTTCTAGGGATATAAACTTTCAACTCAAGTTTTTCTTCATAAGATTGCATCAAGGCATCAACAATATGTTCGGTGAAGGCTTTCTTTTGACTATAAACATGTGGAGAATTTAGCACGGATTGCAACAAGGAAATACAATCAATTAAAGAGCAACTTTAATAATTAAATTCCTTGAAATCCAATATTGTGGGTCTAGCAACATCTAGATTTTTATTTCTTTCAATCCCACTTTCGTCAATTTCATCATAAAGATCTAAATACTCCGAATTTTTAGAACGCCTTCTAGGTAAAGGAAGATCATGTTCAGTTTCATCAAGATTCATATTGCAAAACAAAGATTTAATAGGAGACACATCAATAACTTTTAGATCTTCATCTTGATTTTAATAGGAACTCGGTTTAGCGGCCATCTTATTGACTAAGGTGTCATGCATATCCGAAATTTCGGCAGTCATCTTTTCTAGACGAGCAATTTGGGATCTTATACCATCAAATTCTTTAGACATATCATCAAGCTCTTTATTCATATAACTCATAAAACTTCTTTGTTCTTTAAGCTCATTTCTAAAGAAATTATTATGCTCAAATTGCAAAACCATAAACTTCCTAACGTTGTTTTCGATCTCCTCTACCCTTTTAAGGTGAAGATCACCAAATCTCGGTTGAGCCATCACGACAAACAAACAATCCAACACACAAGCAAACAAAAAGAAAGCGGGCAAAAAGAGGAAAATAGAGAGGGAGGATAGAGAGAGAGGGAGAAGGAGAGGGTGAATAAAACGGCAACGGTGAAGTGGGGGAGAGGAAAATGAGAGGCAAATGGCAACTAATGTAATGCAGAGATAGGGATTGTGATGGGTACTTGGTATGTTGACTTTTGCGTAGACTCCCCGGCAACGGCGCCAGAAATTCTTCTTTCTACCTCTTGAGCTTGTGTTGGATTTCCCCGAAGAGGAAAGGATGATGCAGCAGAGTAGCGTAAGTATTTCCCTCAGTTTTTGAGAACCAAGGTATCAATCCAGTAGGAGGCCACGCTCAAGTCCCTCGTACCTGCACAAAACGATAGCTACTCGCAACCAACGCGATTAGGGGTTGTCAATCCCTTCATGGTCACTTATGAGAGTGAGATCTGATAGATATAATATTTTTGGTATTTTTGGTATAGAGATGCAAAGTGAAAAGTAAAGGCAAAGTAAAAAAGCAAAGCAAGATTAAAGTGATGGAGATTGATATGATGAGAATAGACCCGGGGGCCATAGGTTCCACTAGTGGTTTCTCTCAAGAGCATAAGTATTCTACGGTGGGTGAACAAATTACTGTTGAGCAATTGACAGAATTGAGCATATTTATGAGAATATCTAGGCATGATCATGTATATAGGCATCACATCCGTGACAAGTAGACCGAAATGATTCTGCATCTACTACTATTACTCCACTCATCAACCGCTATCCAGCATCTAGAGTATTAAGTTAAAAACAGAGTAACGCTTTAAGCAAGATGACATGATGTAGAGAGATAAATTCATGCAATATGAAATAAACCCCATCTTGTTATCCTCGATGGAAACGATGCAATACGTGCCTTGCTGCCCCTTCTGTCACTGGGAAAGGACACCGCAAGATCGAACCCAAAGCTAAGCACTTCTCCCATGACAAGAACTACCAATCTAGTTGGCCAAACCAAATGGATAATTCGAAGAGACTTGCAAAGATAACCAATCATACATAAAAGAATTCAGAGAAGATTCAAATATTATTCATAGATAGACTTGATCATAAACCCACAATTCATCGGTCTCAACAAACACACCACAAAAAGAAGAAGATTACATAGAATAGATCTCCACGAGAGAGGGGGAGAACTTTGTATTGAGATCCAAAAAGAGAGAAGAAGCCATCTAGCTACTAACTATGGACCCGAAGGTCTGAGGTAAACTACTCACACTTCATCGGAGAGGCTATGGTGATGTAGAAGCTCTCCGTGATGACGGCCCTCTCCGGCGGAGCTCCGGAACAGACCCCAAGATGGGATCTCGTGGATACAGAAAGTTGCGGCGGTGGAATTAGGTTTTTGGTTCCGTATCTGTTCGTTTGGGGGTACGTAGGTATATATAGGAGGAAGAAGTACGTCGGTGGAGCTCCGAGGGGCCCACAAGGTAGGGGGCGTGCCCCCCACCCTCGTGACCGCCTCTCTGATGCCTTGGCGTAGGGTCCAAGTCTCCTGGATCACGTTCGGTGAGAAAATCACGTTCCCAAAGGTTTCATTCCGTTTGGACTCCGTTTGATATTCCGTTTCTTCGAAACACTGATATAGGCAAAAAAACAGCAATTCTGGGCTGGGCCTCCGGTTAATAGGCTAGTCCCAAAAATAATATAAAAGTGCAAAATAAAGCCCAATATAGTTCAAAACAGTAGATAATATAGCATGGAGCAATCAAAAATTATAGATACGTTGGAGACGTATCAAACACCACCTCAAAAGATAAGGTAGAAGGAATTGCACTTCGGAATGCAAGATGAGGAATACTTGAGCTCCTGTGAAAAGAATCTTTATGAGCACTTCGAGACGGAATTAAATCCTTGCTGAACCATCATGTAGAACCTCCATGAAGAACTCCGGTAATACAAGAATGATCGAACGTTAGATAAGTTGAAAGGAACTCCGGTAGGAGCCTTGCAATGATTTAGATGGGGCTTTGTGGTGATATAATTGAGAGATCTTGGAACTCCGGGAAAGAAAAGATGAAACAATTGAAACCGAGAACTTGATGAGCCTCTGGAATAAAGAATTGAATTTGCTTGATGAAACAAGAATAATAATTACATTATGCTTATCCTTCACCAATTTAAATTGATGACAAGCAACGGATTTTGCATACTACTTATTCTCGTAGAAAGGATTAAGATAGATATAGCGCCAACTTGGGAATGTCTTCAACGAACCACCGGTAGGATGAAAGAACAAATGAATTGATATGATAAACGAAGGAAGAAGAACTCTTGAACGAACCACCGTAAGGATTAAAAGAACGAACAAAGAAAACAAATGCATCACCAGGAAGAATTGGAAAAAAAAGAACGAATATACTTGAGAGAATTTATATACAAGTGAACGAAGAGATCCCGAACTGACTAGAGAAAACTTGAATGATGCCTCGGTAAGATTTGGAGAACGAGAGCTGAAAGCTGGGATGAATAAGCCCGAAATGATGGCCTTCGGAGAAACAAACTGAAAAGACTCCTAAATTGCTCCGGATGGGTGAAAAGAATATCTCACAATCGAAAATAATTATGAGAGGATGGCATCAATCTTGACCCATGAATCTTTGGAAGAATGGGTAAGGATTTGGAGGAAAAACTCTTCTTCGGTCTTCAAATGTTGAGAATGATGATGAAAACCACCATGACAATTGATGAGACACTCCGGGAGAATCCAAAAACGAAGAGGTTGAGGAAACGATGAAATGAATTTGAAAGATCTTGGAGCAAGACATTTGACTGATGAAAATTCATTCTTACGTCAAACTTTAGAAGATTTGAGAATAGCTCCAAAAAAAGAGTCAGGTAAGATCCTGGGAAAAGACCTGTGGGTTAGGGCCCACTCAAAAGAAACAACGTTGAACGATTTGAAAGAGAGATTGCACTGGTTGGATTAAATAACTCAAAAGAGATAACAACCTCGAGATATCTTTAAGAATTAGCAATGGAAACGCGAATCTTCTGAGATGTCTTCGGCACTCCGGAACAATTGAATAGCGAGAAGTGGATGATTAAGAGGTGCACCGGCATGAGAAGACCTTTGAAACGAGGAAAGGATAGGATTGACAAAGCTTGAATTGAATCCACCGGAGAAGAAAAAGAATGAATAATGATAACTTGAAGTTTCGTTAGTATCTTCATGATAATCCCGAGGTAAGAACTTTGAAGGAAAAGAATGAAGAAACTTTCACATCAATAAAAGGATACTTGAATAAGAAATCTGATTCCTCGAAGAAAAAGAAAGGGTGGGAGGGCGGGAAAACAAAGACAACTTGGGACGGATGAAACAAACACCGTTGCAAAGAACTGAGAATTGATCTCGCGAATGTTGAAATGATTGGATCCACTTGAAGAGAAACATGCCGGTTGAAAAGGATTGACATGACAATCTCGATTATCATGAAGATTAGCATTCACATAGAAATATGAGAACACATCTTAGAAATGGTATGGAATCCACATTTGACTTCGAAGCAACTCGAATACCACAACAAAACAAAAACAAAGGATTTGGCTTGCAGAATAAGCCGGAACAAACATATGATAGAGATTTTGTCCGAAGTTTTCGTGGTGGGGCCCACACGGGCTCGATCATACAACACCATCATGTACAAGGCAGTGCACATGACATACGAAGCGTCCCCGAGTCAGCATAGCCAAGGACTCTTTAAGACACAACGAGATCACTGTAAAACCAACCGTGGATAGGCGGACCACTAGACGTCAAACCGCAATATCATATCATGCATCTGTCGGAAAGATATCCTAGGAAGCATAATATCTCACCCAAACTAACAATACCTACATCCAGCTGTATCCATCCTTCAACACATAACCAAGAAACCTTCGGAAATCGTTTACCTCAACCTTCCAAAAGCATCCGTTATACGAGTTATGGCAATACTCCCGAACTCCCGCCCCAGTTCTGGGTGGCATTGAGGTTATCTCACCAACAACTGCATAAAAGAGATTTTCGATGTCGGCAAAACTCAGGTATTCCAGAACTGCAACAATAAAATTGTGACAACAATACCTTGGAGCTCAACTCCTCGGGAAACTGCCACAACCCCTAAATGTCAGGAGGCACCAAGAACAATGTTCTCGTCACAAAACCATCGGAACGATTCCAAGATACCCGCGTGATCCTAAATTTTTTTTGTGAAATTTGAGGAGAGAAGAGTCAAAACTCTAAGTCAAGAGGCCTCACCAGAGCGACGAAGGGACTGAGGAGTAAAAAGAATCCTACTCTCCAATATATATAATCCTAAGACTCAAAACATTTTGTTCTAGACTCAACAACGTCAGCGATTCGATCAAGCAGGGGGCTCCTAAGTCGGGGAAGGCTCTGATTACCAACTTGTAACACCCACAATGCGGCTATATCTCCCACGTGTCGGGGCTCGACTTAGAGGCATAGCCGCATGGTAGGTTTGTCGCAAGAGGGGTAATCTTCACACAATCCAATGTACTGAATAAGAATGGGATAGAGAGTTGGCTTACAATCGCCACTTCACACAAATACAAGTTTAACATACATCATCCAGAATACAATCAAGGCCCGGCTACGGAACCAAAATAAAAGAAGACAACCCCAAATGCATAGATCCCCGGTCGTCCCAACTGGGCTCCACTACTGATCAAACGGAAAAGACACAAAACAACGATCCAGACCTTCATCGAGATCCCACTTGAGCTCGGTTGCGTCATCTGCACTGGTAGCATCAGCACCTGCAACTGTTTGGAAGTATCTGTGAGCCACGAGGACTCAGCAATCTCACACCCGCGAGATCAAGACTATTTAAGCTTATGGGTAGGAAAGGGTAGTGAGGTGGAGCTGCAGCAAGCACTAGCATATATGGTGGCTAACTTACGCAAATGAGAGCGAGAAGAGAAGCAAAGCACGGTCGAGAAGCTAAAAGTGATCAAGAAATGATCCTGAAACTACTTACGTTCAAGCATAACACAAGAACCGTGTTCACTTCCCGGACTCTGCCGAGAAGAGACCATCACGGCTACACACGCGGTTGATGCATTTTAATTAAGTTAAGTGTCAAGTTCTCTACAACCGGATATTAAAAAATTCCCATCTGCCCATAACCGCGGGCACGGCTTTCGAAAGTTCAAAACCCTGCAGGGGTGTCCCAACTTAGCCCATCACAAGCTCTCACGGTCAACGAAGGATATTCCTTCTCCCAGGAAGACCCGATCAGTCTCGGAATCCCGGTTACAAGACATTTCGACAATGGTAAAACAAGACGAGCAAGACCGCCCGATGTGCCGACATCCCGATAGGAGCTGCACATATCTCGTTCTCAGGGCAACACCGGATGAGCGCTCCGTACAACTAAAACCAGCCCTCAAGTTTCCCTGAGGTGGCGCTGCAAAGAACTCTATTTTGTACCAACACTTAGAGAAGCACTGGCTCCCAAGGGAAAAGTAGGTGCTGGTGAGGCAAATGGTAAAACCAAGGCTGGGCCTTGCTGGAGGAGTTTTATCAAAGCGAACTGTCAAGGGGTCCCCATAACACCCAATCGTGTAAGGAACACAAAATCAAGGAACATAACACCGGTATGACGGAAACTAGGGCAGCAAGAGTGGAACAAAACACCAGGCATAAGGCCGAGCCTTCCACCCTTTACCAAGTATATAGATGCATTAATTAAATAAGAGATATTGTGATATCCAAACATATCCATGTTCCAACATGGAACAAACTCCATCTTCACCTGCAACTAGCAACGCTATAAGAGGGGCTGAGCAAAGCGGTAACATAGCCAAACAATAGTTTGCTAGGAAGGTGGGTTAGAGGCTTGACATGGCAATATGGGAGGCATGATAAAGCAAGTGGTAGGTATCGTGACATAGAAATAGAGCGAGCAACTAGCAAGCAAAGATAGAAGTGATTTCGAGGGTATGGTCATCTTCCCTGAGATCCCGCAAGGAAGAAGAACGATTCCATGAAGAAGACAAACGGACGTAGTCGAACGAATCCTCACAAACGCGACGTTATCGGAACCAACCCGAAGAAGCAACACCGGAAAGAAGCAAACAACATAGTAAACAACCATCACCTAAACATGGCATGATGCACAACCAAGTATGATGCATGTCCGGTTTAATGAGGCATGGCATGGCAAAGTGCACAAACAAAACTACAAATTAAGTGGAGCTCAATATGCAACGATTTGCATATTGACGAAGCACCACGTGACTTATTTAGTTATCTCCCATTTATGTACACAACAATATTAAATGTTGATTAACATGGCAAGAGGTCAAGCATATGAAACTACCTATCTAGGCAAGTTTAAATGAGGCCGGAACAACAAGCAACAAGTCCGGAAAAATCCTCATGTCTAAATTTTAGATTTGGTACTGTTCTTCCCTAAAGCATATTTTAGAGTTGTCAAACATGCAAAGTAAACCCACCATGTTAAACTATGCATTTTCTACCCCAAATACATATAAAGTTTATTAAGTTTGGAGCTACGGTTATTTAGTTATGAAATTAAAGCATTTTAACATGGCAATGGCAAAATATAAGCAAACATCATTTTAAACATTATAAACATGATTGAAAGTTGGATATTATTAAACCAGATGAAATTATAGTCACCTTTCATATATAATTCATTTTAAACCAATGCCCCATTTGTGAGTTATTAAATGCATGAACTAGGGGGACTTTTCTGTAAAACTGCCAAACACCTGGATAAATAGCTAAAATCGCAACAGAGGAAAAAAAACACTATCGGGCTGAAACTGAACACGGCCCAATAGTGCACAGGGGCGAACAGTGGCTGGGCTGAGGCTCACTTATAGGCCTTGGGCCGGCGGTGGAGCTGGGCAGGCCGGAAGGATCTGGGCTGGGCCTTGGGAGGCTACGGTCAACGCGACTGCAGCACGACACTCTGCTCCTCTCGATGCAGGGGGGAAGAGGATGCAGCGCAGGGGAACAATAGGATGCAGCAACGGAGTCGAGGAAGGCCGACGAGGTGCAGACGGGGCGGATCCGACTGGCTGACGCCGGATCCGGGCAACGACTGCGCGGATGGAGCTCAGGGGCGGCGTTAGTTCCCTGCTGTTGGTCTGGGGCGACGAGGGTCGAAGACGAAGGCGCGAGCGAGCGAGGACCGAGCTCGTGCATCCGTGACGTCCTGCGGGACAAGACAACAGAGAGGTATTGAGGGACAGAGAGAGAGAGAGAACTCGAGGAAGAGGGAAGGAAGCAGGGGCACGACCTTGGTTTGAGGAGCTCGTCTCCATGGATGGAGGAAGCGAGGAGGCGCACGGGTGCTGGTGCCCCGGGTGGTGGACACCGACAGCATCGGCGATGGTCAGAAATGAGGCAGAGGCGCGCATGATCGGGAGCTCCTCTCCCGATCGAGCTCGTGTGCGGCTGATGACACGACGGAGGGAGGAGGCGCATGGGTGAGTCCCTGGCATCCATGGCGGCGTACTCCTGGCTGGATCGAGGGCATGGGCACTCGTGCACGAGGCTGTGTAGGAGTGGCCGCGGCTTGCTCTATTGCGGGGATGGGCGAATGGATGGAAGAGAGTGGAGGCGGAGGAGATTGGATCAGAAAAGAAAACAAAATAGTGGAGGCGCTGGATTGGGTGATGGGGATCCCGAGGAAGATGCGGTAGGTGGCGGCGGCTCGACGGGACAAAGTCCCTAGATTTTAGGGTTTGTCCAAAATGACTAAGGGTGGACTATATATACATCCAAAAATCTTAGGGAGTCCAAAAAATAAAACAGAGATGTTTTATAGATGTTAGGGGATGATCCGGACCCAACGGTGACGACTGCCCGGGTCGGGTCCGGGACAGCTTTCGGACGCGCGCGCGAGGAGGGCCGCAGGCTGATGAGAGAGGTTAGGTTGGGCCTGGCGGTAGGTAGTGGGCTGTGAAGAAAGCCTTGGGCTGAGCGAAGAGAATAGAGAGACCCGACGACTATTTCCGGAGACCGAAAACGTCCGACGATTTGACCGACTATGATGTCGCTATAGTTATCTGTTGGGGCGTCAAACGGACTCCGAATGCGATGAAACTTGACAGGCGGCCTACTGACAACATAACAACACCGCATGCCAACTTTCAACCCATTCCGAGAACATTTTATGGCCACTTACAAAATAATATTTCGGACATGCTGCGGGTGCATGCAAGTGTGTATGGGCTCAGGACGGACAACGGACGGAACTGGGAGAACCCGGACGAATGCAAGTTTTAAAAACATGATGATGCAATGCACATGATGACATGACAAGATGCAACACGCAAGCAAATGACAAGGCAACAACAACGAATAACTGTAAGACACCTGGCGCATCGGTCTCCGGGTGTTACAACTTCCGAAGCGAGGAGTTAATCTTCGATATCGTCCCCTTCCGCAGCGGCTATCACTCACTGCTCGGACGAACTGTGTTTGCTTTATTCAACGCAATACCACACTATGCTTACCTCAAGCTCAAAACACCCGGTCCGGGCGGCATCATAACGGTCAATGAAAATACGGAACGCTCCCTCCGTACAGAAAAGCACACAGCTGCCTTAGCAGCAGAATTACAGAGCGGACTTCTCAAGCAGAACCTTAATTCGGCTACCGATCCCACGAACACCGTTAAGAGGGTCGGAACTACTCTGCAATAGGAGAGCTCGGATCGTTAGGATCTTGACTAGCAATCCATCCTCCGTCTCAGTCCCGATAAAGTGGCGGCATTCGTGCCGCACGTACATAACTACGCACTCAAAATCCCATGGGCATCGACGGAGGCATAGCTAGCTTGTGGTCCATAGTACGGCTCAACCGACATCGGATACACACATACTTTCACTTTTACTTGTTCTCCTTTGCAGGTCTTAATCCCACAGGCCCCATCTGGTGGACTGGTCATCGGCCCTCTTGAAGGATAAACACACCAAGACGGCGAGAAACACAGACATATGGGGACTTTTTAGGTGATTCCGTTAATGATAACTCTACCTATTTTTCAGGACCCGCATGCAGCTCTCCCTTGGTTTCGGCATGTTAAATAGCCTGTTGCTTATCCCACTACCTATATCAATGTGCCTTGATGTACTAATTAAATTACAATGAGAACTGTTTGCGGCTGGAGCTTTAGGACCCCATCTTTTTACCTTTGTACCTTTTCTGTTTTCTTTTTCAGCTCCCCTATGGATAAAACTATCAGGTAGCACCCGTACACTTTGGTACATTTGATGTTTGCCAGGGGCTTCATAGCACCCCACATTACGGCAACAAAAGTCCGAACAGTTTTTATAAGTATAGTTCGGCACCCCGAATTTAGCATTATATGCATTGGCTCCGAATCATGTCTTTGGTCAATAGTTGGGTTGCCCGGCTCCTGTGCTTGCTACCTTACGTTCCGCTATATCGGCTAAGGTAGTAAAGGGAGAACTAATGCGACTATGCCTTGGTTTATCCAAAGGAGCACCTCAGTACAGAAAGCTGAAAAGTGACTGTCATGATGCGGCGAGAGCCGGTCAGCTGTTCAGAGATTACAAATTGTTGGAGATTTCTTCCACATTACGCGAAGGATCGGTACTTCCCGATCAGGCGCTTATAGCACTCTAGTTCGGATACTAGGGGTTGCGCCCATGTTTTTATTATAAAACTCCTATGGCTAAGTGAGGGCGTTCAAGGCGCATAGTCTGGTTGCCTGATTCGTTGCGCTAAACAACTCCTTCAAGGACCACATATTGGATCAAGATTGTTTAGATTCCATCCCGAACACCCCCGTACTACTTACGTGGGGGCAGAAGCCGACGACTGGCCAACCCTCAGATTTCATACAACACGGCCGCACAGGAGGAAAAAATTAAAACATAACAAGCATTATATTACATAACATCGTTGATTCATGTTACAGGACAGGATAATACGAATATTTTCATGGGAATATAACATCCTTCGCACATTGCTCCGCCACAAGGAGGGATCCCTCCAGGACACCATCAAAATATAACTCGGGACGGCGGTGCTCCTTGCCCTCGGGCGGCCCCTCGGTCATCAGCTTCTTGGCATCCATCTTCACCCAGTGCATCTTGACACGGGCAAAGGACATCCGGGCACCTTCAATACAGACCAATCGCTTTATGACCTCAAGCCGCGGGCATGCACTAACAAGCCGGTTCACAAGTTCGAAGTAGCTGCTGGGTATCGGCGCGGTAGGCCATAGTCGGACTATCAGGTCCTTCATGGCTAGCTCGGCCGCCTTGTGCAGCTCGACCAGCTGTTTCAGCTGGTCACTGAAGGGCACCGGATGTTCTGGTCCAAGATATTGAGACCAGAACAGCTTCTCCGTAGAACTCCCTTCTTCGGCTCGATAGAACTCAGCAGCATCTGATATGCTATGCAGCAAATCCGTAAACGCCCCTGGAGAGCTCCAAATTTGGGTAAGTAAAATGAACGTTTCCTTCACAGACTTGTTGTGCATAATGAAAGCCTTACCCGCCACGATCTTCTTGGCTGCCTGGATTTCTTGAAGGGCTCTCTGGGCCTCAGCTCGAGCCTCTTGTGCGCTCTGGCGGGCCCTCGCAAGTTCGAACGCTTGCATCTTAGAATTACGCACCAAGCACTCATACTTCTTGACAACGTCCTAGAGCTCTTGCTGGACCTCGGTGACCCAGGCCTCGTGTTTCTTGTACACGGCACGCTCCTTGGCCCTTTGTCCTCGGCCTCGGCTAACACCTTCTTGGGGGCCGCCACCTCGGTTGTGGCCCCTAATAAAACTCATGACACTTTAGTCAGCACGAAACATTCACCCTTCCTTAATTAAAGCACAGGTCACTGCATACCTTGGCTATCCTCCAGCTGCTTCTTTATGGGGCTGAGCTCTTCTTCGGCCCATTCCAGGCTCTGCTTCAGGCTGGAGACCTCCGTAGTATGAACGGCAGTAGCCAGCAGTGACGCCTACTTATTCACATAGACATCTTATGTTAGACACTTGCGAAAATTATTTTGATCCTCTGTTCGGTTTTTTCTTTATGAAAACCGAACAGAGCATCAGGGGCTACTGTCTACACTGTGATATCCTTTCTACAATTACATTACTTACCTCAAAGCCTATTAAAAGGCTAGTGCAGGCTTCAGTCAGTTCACTTTTGGTGGACTGAACCTTCTCGATCACCGTGCCCATAAGGACACGGTGCTCATCCATAATGGAAGCGCCTCGCAGCGCTTCCAGCAGATTATCCGGTGGCCCGGGTTGGACAGGGGTCACCGGTGGAATACGCATACCCCCTTTTTTCGAAGGAGGTTGCGTGCCGGATTCGGGAGCCACATCGGTCTCCAGAATCGAGTCTGGCTGAGGGCCGGACCGAACACGGCCCTCCTCACCACCAGTCTCCCTGGGGATCGGCTCCCGCTGGTGTCCGGCGAGAAGGCATCGCCTTCTGGAGCCTCCTGAGCCTCTCCCCGGCATGGGAAAGTCCTTCGGGAAACACCTTCGTGTCGTCCTTGGCCTTGGGGGAGTAAGCGGGCGGCAGTGACACGCTGGCCATCTCCTTTGAATCTAGCAAACCCTCTGTCGAGGATCGCAGGGAGCTGTCGCGGGCTGGACTGTGATGGCATAATTTAAACATATTAATATTACAAAATGGAAAGGCTAGGCATTTGGATGTCCATAACGTTTTTGGTACTTACGAGGCGGCCCGAGGCTTGATCCGGGGCATCCGCTCCGGACTGCTATCGACATCCCACACGGAGTCATCTGCAAGGGAGCCCTTCCCCCTCTTGGGCGCCTTCGCCTCAAAATTTGGGGAGGCCCCCCTTTTCTTTCTCCTCCCCCTAGGGGGGGAGTCACTTTCTTCCTCCTCCTCCTCGTCATCTTCGGCGGCCGAAGAGCAAGTCCCGTCTTCGGACGTCACGTCTGAAGCGCCTTTTCGGCGAAGGCCACTCCAGCTCCCCTTGGCCGTTTTCTTGGCCTTCTTCTCCGGCACATCATAAGGCACCGGAAACAGCATCTTCGTCAGAAGCAGGGTCTCTTGGTCTTCGGGCAGCGGAGCCGGACAGTTAATCTGCCCCGCTATGTCGATCCAGGCCTAAAAATTGATAGGAAGGCTTAGACTCCTTAGAATATGTCAGTAAAGGCTATACCTTGAAAACATGAAAGAACTTACCGAATTAGCCTGGCGTTTTAAGCTGAGCCCGCGATCCTCGGTCGTAGGCGGTGGTGTCTCGCCGGCCTTGAAGAGCACTTTCCAGATGTCTTCATCCGTCGTGCTGAAGAGCTCTAGAAGCATTTGGTGCTTGGCCGGATCGAACTCCCACAAATAGCAAGTCCGGCGTTGGCACGGAAGGATCCGGCAAATGAGCATAACCTGGAACATGTTGACAAGTTTGATTCTCTTGGTTATCATGTTCTGGATGCACGTCTGGAGCCCAGTTAGCTCATTCGAAGAACCCCAGGTTAGGCCCTTCTCTTGCTAGGAGATGAGCCGCATCGGAGCTTCGGATAGAAATTCGGGGGCCGTCGCCCAGTTCGTGTCGCATGGCTCGGTGATGTAGAACCACCCCGACTGCCACCCCTTCACCATCTCCACAAAGGAGCCTTCGGGCCATGTGACGTTGGGCATCTTGCCCACCATGGCACCTCCGCACTCTGCTTGTTGGCATCTAACGACCTTCGGCTTTACATTGAAGGTCTTCAGCCATAGGCCGAAGTGAGGTGGGATACGGAGAAAGGCCTCGCAAACGACTATAAATGCTGAGATGTTGAGGATAAAGTTAGGGGCTAGATCATGAAAGTCTAGCCCATAGTAAAACATCAGTCCGCGGACAAACGGGTGGAGAGGGAATCCCAGCCCGCGGGTGAAATGTGTGAGAAACACAACCCTCTCATGGGGCTCTGGGTTAGGGACGATCTGTCCCTCGGCCGGGAGACGGTGAACAATCTCGTTGGCCAGGTATCCGGCCTCTCGGAGCTCCTTGATGTCTTTCTTCTTAACATAGGAGGCCATCCACTTGCCACCAGCTTCGGATCTGGACATGGTTGGAGTGCTTTCTCCGGCGGGGGAAGCTAGGGCTTGGGCACTAGAGCTCAAGAATGGATGGGCAGAAGAAGGAGAAGGCATGGGTGAGTGAGGACGAATCCTTATCCCCTTATAAAGGCCGCGAATGTCAAACGCCTTCCTACCCGCCTTAAAACTCGCCTATTCCCAAGGGCTGTGTAAACGGCACGGTTGGGTTACCCACGCCCGTATTGGTGAGAATCCCGTAATAAGGGACACGATATCTTCTTTGACAAGACGTGCCAATGGCAACCGCATCTCGAAACATGGAGCGTCGGACGAAAAATGGTTCGAAATTATGACCGGACAGATGTGATGTCATGTTACGAAAAGTTGTCAGCAGATTGGACTCGTGTAAAATTATATTCTCTCTGCGATTGTGTGTGGTGTGTGTTACAGGCCCGGACACGTCGATACGTCCGAAGACTATTGTGGGGTTCAGAAGGAGGAACCCACCTTGCAATGCCGAAGACAGGCCTACGCGCCGAATACCTTGTCATTGAAGCCAGGTTCAGGAGCTACTGAGGGAGTCCTAGACTAAGGGGTCCTCGGGCGTCCGGCCTGTTAGCCATGGGCCGAACTGATGGGCTGTGAAGATACGAAGACCGAAGACTACACCCGTGTCCGGATGTGACTCTCCTTAGCATGGAAGGAAAGCTTGGCGACTAAATATGTAGATTCCTCTCTTTGTAACCGACCTTATGTAACCCTAGATCCTCCTGGTGTCTATATAAACCGGAGGAGTTAGTCCGGAGGAAGAGACACATCATCATAGCCATACAAGCTAGACCTCTTGGGTTTAGCGATTACGATCTCATGGTAGATCAACTCTTGTAATACTCATATTCATCAAGATCAATCAAGCAGGACGTAGGGTATTACCTCCATAGTGAGGGCCCGAACCCGGGTAAAACATTGTGTCCCCTGTCTCCTGTTACCATCGACCTTAGATGCACCGTTCGGGACCCCCTACCCGAGATCCTCTGGTTTTGAAACCGACAACAGTTTAACAAGGGGTTGAGCAGGTGTATGGAGTCATTCAAGATGTAACTTGAACATGAGCAAAGGCACAGTATGTATAAATTAGTAGTCATTAATGACATACATATACATATACAGAGCCATTTACACATTGTTAGTATGAGCTCGGAAAAGAGAATCGTCCTAGACATACTAGGCGGCACGCTGGCATGCGATGGAGGGATACAACAATGGCACATGGCAAAGGCTACATCAACGTCAGAGAAAACTACAAGAGCGAGGAATCTGCAAGGGGCGACGTAGGGTGCCCTCCACAAAAGGATCCTGCGGCCCGTGAACAATGTGAAGAAGATCCTGGCCCTCAATTCAAGAAAGGCATATTACAAAACTACGGATGGATGTGATCGCGAGAACCTAGGATAGAGTTAGCAAAATCATTTAACCCGAATAGGAGAGAGATCTGAATTCCAGAGTATAGACGAGGAATAAAAGATCCTAATACCACCCACTTGGCGACATGGGCCTGTAAGCCACATAGCCATGTTAGTAAATCAGTTTTTCAAAGACTAGACTCAAGTTCGGCCATGGAGTTGGAAAGGGGTTCCTACAGGCAGTCGGCTCTGATACCAACTTGTGACGCCCCCGATTCAATCATACACTAATCATACACGCAAATGTGTACGATCAAGATCTGGGACTCACGGGAAGATATCACAACACAACTCTAGACACAAAATGAAATAATACAAGCTTAATATTACGAGCCAGGGGCCTCGAGGGCTCGAATACAAGTTCGATGCACAAGCGTCAGCGGAAGCAACAATATCTGAGTACAGACATAAGTTGGACAAGACTGCCTTAAGAAGGCAAGCACAAACATCAACGTTTGAAGAGGCAAGGCCTCCTGCCTGGGACCTCCTAACTACTCCTGGTCTTCGGCGGCCTCCATGTAGTCCAGGGATCCACCATCTGGTTGCTTCAACTGGAAAGAAGAAGGAAGGGGTAAAAGGGGTAGCAAAGCAACCGTGAGTACTCATCCAAAGTACTTGCAAGCATCAGATCTATACTAAGTATGCATTGGTATCAAAGGAAGAGTTGTATTTGTGGACTGAACTGCAGAATGCCAGAATAGAGAGGAAGGCCTAGCCTATCGAAGACTAGCAGCTCCAAGCATCTTGCGGCATGTAGAAGAGTAAAGAATAGCAGTTTATATTAACAAACATGTTGTAACATTAACGCCCAGAGATCCTTCCTCGACTCCCTGCGAGAAAGCAATCTCGGAACCACATATCCATCTCATGTCTCAAGTATCCATTTCTAGTTGTAATAGATTGGGATACAAGTCTGAACGTCCATTACCGTGGAAATGGTATTTGAATATATATATATATATATGTATGTATATATATATATATCTTCCCTGCAGGGGTGCACCACGTTACCCAACACGCTTGATTACTCTGGCCGGACAAACCTTTCTGGGGTCAATGCCCGGCCCCGGAAGATCAACACGTCGCAGCCCTACCTAGGCTCAGCAGAGAGGTCCCCGTTGGTCGACATACTAAGCACCCCGGGGTCTTGGGCCCATCGCCCGTTGCACTCTGGGTCGTTGCGAGCAGGGTGGATACCAGCACTGCCTCGGATGGCCGACATGATCCGACCGTGCCGCAATGCTGAACTGGATGTCTGACAAAGCTTCGGCTGATACTGCAACGTCGAGGACCATAATTATTCTCGCATGGTGGTTAGTGCGTAAAGGCCAAAGGCCAACTCATAACAAATACCCAAACCTGTTAGTGCGTTGGGGGCTCGCGGAGACGAGCAGAGACTCACGATAATGTGACCCCGTCGCCCCGTCTCGTGGACTTACGGCAAGGGCCCAGAATGCCAAGTTGTGCCTCATAGAAAACTCGCGGGTGCTCAACGGGCCCACCCGACTTTCACATCAACTCGCGGGTGCCCCTCAGGGTCGACTCGACTTCAACAATGGTCTCAAGTAAAGTCCGGGTAACCATGTGTCCAGACATCAAGGGGAAAACCCAAGGAATCACCCTTGGTGGATTCCACTCGATGTATTCATCAAGGTGAACATATGAGGAACCACCCTCGAGGTTCACACTTGAGGTGTTGCACGACAGAGCCGTATCGGGATTGGTGAAGGAGGAACCACCCTCGCTGACCACGACCGAATAGCTACATTATAGAGTTGTCATCAGGAGTGTGTTGTGAGGTATCACCCTCGGCACTCGATAGTAGCTCTATGGAGTTGAGCAACAAAAGGGGCGTGATGTGATGTGAGGTGTTGGGCTCTGGTCGTCGATCACGTTGATCGAGTCGTTGATGACGAAGCAGGGGCAACAAGGACATGGTGGGGGTCACTGATGGATCACTAACCAATCTATACTAAGCAGTTTAGGATAAGCAGGTAAGGTACAACAGCGGGTACAAAAGCAGGCTATGCATCAGAATAGGAGCAATCAATTGCAGTAGCAAAATCTAATGCAAGCATGACAGAATGGAATGGGCAATATCGGGATGATCAAAGGGGGGCTTGCCTGGTTGCTCAGGCGAGAAGGAGGGGTCGTCGGTGATGTAGTCGATCACAGGGGCATCGGCATCGGTCTTGGGGTCTACCGGAGAGAAGAGGGGGAAGAAACATTAAATACAGAGCAAACAGATACATGACAAGAAAAGTAATGCTAGGGGTGTTCTAACGCGGTGCTACATGATACCGGCGAAGGGGGAAACATCCGGGAATGTTTTCGCAAAGTTTGACATTTTTGGACTGATGGAACAGAGGGGAAAGGTTGCATGTTCACTGTGTTAGGGACATGTGGCGGACGAACGTGCTGCGTGTTTGGATTCGTTTCATCATTCTGAGCAACTTTCATGTAGAAAACTTTTTCATCCGAGTTACGGATTAATTTATATAATTTTTGAAAGCTTTGTTCAATTAATAGAATTATCAGATTTTAATTTAATTCAAAAATAGGATTAATGCATCAGCATGACGTAATCATGAAATCAGCAGTCAATGGAGTTGACCAGGGTCAACCCTGACGTGTGGGGCCGTTCTGTCATTGACTGTTTGAACTAACTACAGGTTTAATTAACTAACTAGGTAATTAGGCTAATTAAGCAGGTTAATTAGATTAGGTTAATTAACTAAATTGTTAATTAATTAATTATTATTTTACAAAATAGGGGGTGGGGCCCCTGTGGTCAGGGGCCCAGGCCTTAGCGGGGCGGGCCTGCCACGCGGTTGCCGGGCGTGGGAGCCGCACGTTTGGGCGCCCGCCGAGGCCACCAGCGGAGGGTATGCCACACCAGGCACGGTCACTGACCGAGGAGGCCCGCGAGCGCGTGCGGGGGAGGCAGACGGTGCGAGGGGGCAAGGTGCGAGCGGGCGCAACCTCGCGTGGGTGTCCGGGCGCGAAGGCGAGCAAGGTCTGCGGGGCTCGCAGCGCTGGGCGGCGGGGCGGTGAGGAGCAGCAGGGAGGTGGTGCGCGGGCGTGGCCAGCGCGAGGCGGCGGCAGCAGTGAGGCGCGATATAGGGCGCGACGATGGGAGGAAAAGGGGGAGGCGGAGGCCGGGGCCTCACCGGCGGCTGTAGAGGCATGGGGGCGGCGTGGCTTGAGGAGGCCGGTCGTGGAGGAAGGTCGAGGGGGAGGCGTGATCCGGCGATGTCGAGCTGCGGGGTGGTTGGCGTGGCGAGGCGGCAAGCGGGGGCTCCGGGGAGGAGGCGAGGCATCGGCGGTGGGGTGGCGCCGGGGTGGGTGTCATCTTCTGGGTAGAACCCAACGAGGAGCTAAAGGTAGAACAAATATCCCCTCCAGTTCTATCGACCACCGATACAACTCTACACACACATAACGTTCGCTTTACCTAGAACAAGTATGAAACTAGAAGTACTTTCTAGGTGTAACGGGATAGGTTTGCAAGAATATAAAGAGCACATAAATAAAAACTAGGGGCTGTTTTAGGTAAAGAGGCAATAAAGTTAGTATAGCGAGTGTGGAAAAGTGGTGGTAGGAGTTGCGAAATTGTCCCTGAGCAATTGACTACTTTACTAGACCGATAGCAAGTTTTATGTGGGAGAGGCCACTGCTAGCATGTCATCCCTGACTTGGAATTCTATGCACTTATGATTGGAACTATTAGCAAGCATCCGCAACTACTAACGTTCATTAAGGTAAAACCCAACCATAGCATTTAGATATATTGGTCCCCCTTCAATCCCGTATGCATCAATTTCTATGCTAGGTTGAAGCTTCTGTCACTCTTGCCCTCCAATACATAGTCCTATCAACATACAACTAACCCTATGGTGTGATCCATGCGCGCGCTCATATGATGGGCAGCAAAGGACAGCAACATAACCACAATCAAATTAAACCACTCATAGCAATTCACCAATTACCGATAGGACAACAAAAATCTACTCATACATCATAGGATGGCAACACATCATTGGATAATAATATGAAGCATAAAGCACCATGTTCAAGTAGAGGGTAAAGCTGGTTGCGGGAGAGTGGACCGTTGTAGATAGATGGGGGAAGGTGATGAAGATGTTGGTGAAGATGACGGAGGTGTTGGTGTAGATCGCCGTCACACGATGATGGCCCCGGCGGCGTTTCGGCGCCACCGGGAGAGAGGGGGAGAGAGCCCCCCTTCTTCTTCTTCCTTGACCTTCTCCCTAGATGGGAGAAGGGTTTACCACCTGGTCCATGGCTTCCATGGCGGCATAGGGGCGAGAGCCCCTTCGAGATTGGATCTGTCTTTCTGTCTCTCTCTATTTCTGCGTTCCAGATTCAGGCCTTTCACCGTTTCTTATATTTCCAGAGATCCGTAACTCTAATTGGGCTGAAATTTTAACACGATTAGTATCCGGATATTGGCTTTATTGCGGCAAAAGAAGGGTACTAACCGCCTTACAGGGTGGCCACGAGGGTCAGGGGCGCGCCCCCTGCCTCGTGCCCCCTCGGGCATCGTTTCGCGTTAATTCTTCTTCCCAAAAATCACATATATTCCAAAAAAATCTCCATAAGTTTTTATCCCGTTTGGATTCCATTTGATATGGATTTTCTGCGAAACAAAAAACATGCAACAAACAGGAACTGGCACTGGGCACTGAATCAATATTTTAGTCCCAAAAATAGTATAAAAAGTTTCCAAAAGTATATGAAAGTTGTATAATATTAGCATGGAACAATAAAAAAATTATAGATATGACGAAGACGTATCAGCATCCCCAATCTTAATTCTTGCTCATCCTCGAGTAGGTAAATGATAAAAAAGATAATTTTTGATGTGGAATGCTACCTAGCATAATCT
Organism: Triticum urartu; assembly: GCF_056163025.1. Classification (NCBI taxonomy): domain Eukaryota; kingdom Viridiplantae; phylum Streptophyta; class Magnoliopsida; order Poales; family Poaceae; genus Triticum; species Triticum urartu. The sequence goes on from NC_141873.1 coordinate 122,512,679, forward strand.
TGATCATGTAATATAATCATGGCATGAATATTAAGACACAAGTGATTCAAAGCAATAGTCTATCATCTGACATTAAGACAATAATACTTCAAGCATACTAATAAAGCAATCATGTCTTTTCAAAATAAGATGGCCAAAGAAAGTTATCCCTACAAAACCATATGGTCTAGCTATGCTCTGATACGTCTGATGAAGCTATGTACCTAGGGTAGGGTCACAGGCCTGACCTAGACACCCTCCCCTAGGGCACCATCCTAAAACCAGAAGCATTGGAGGGATAGCATCACTACGAGGCATTCCACTCGAAAGACTCAAAGTCACTCGACCACAACAATTATCACTCGACGAACAGAAGATCTAAAGTCACTCTGCACGACAACGGTCGGACGTTTACTTCATAGACTTAACAGGCATTTATGTCACTTAATTGCTAGTGTTACCAGTAACGCCCCCCTCTTGATGTACCTTAAAACCCTTGTAACGTGGGCTGGTTGGGGTCTAGGCGCACTCTATATAAGCCACCCCCTCCATTGGCACAAGGGTTCGCAACCCTGTAAACACACACATACATAATCCAGTCGACCGCCACCGGGCACCGAGATGTAGGGCTGTTACTTCCTCCGCGAAGGGCCTGAACTCGTAAAACTCGTGTGTACAACTTCGCCATAGCTAGGATCCTGCCTCCTCATACCTACCCCCATTCTACTGTCAGTCTTAGATCGACGACAGTTGGCGCCCACCTTGGGGCAGGTGTCTTAGCGACTTTTTGGTGGAGTTGTGATTTTTCCGATTCTCATCATCATGGTTTCCGCCGGCGGACTGGTTGAGGGCCGCGAGATCCGTCTCGGCGTGCTCGTGTTCATCGCCGACGACTCCGCCTGGCTCCAGGAAGATCCACTCGACGTTGATGCGCTCCCCGTCCGCGGGGCGACGCACTTTCACGAGTGCGTCCGTGGCGTCCTTCTCCGGCAACCGTCGACCCAGTATCGGTCAGTTCCTATGGTGTCCTCGTCCACCGCTGCTCGCTGGCACAAGCGTTCCGGTCAGTCACGGCTCCAGCGGTGGGTGAGACACACGGTGGCCCGCCAGTCGACCACCTCGCAAGTCGCGGCAATCGAGCCCGACGAAACTCTCTATGGCATGTTCGACCTGTCGACTGGCTCCATCGAGATCGCATCCGAGTGCGACAGCAGCGATCCCGCGGCGGAAGTCTTGATGGTCAACGGACCACCCAGTACTCTTGGCTTCCCCCGCGACGACGGGAGTGATGGCAGCGGCGATCCGTCACGCGTTCATGAGGAGTACCGCCCGAACCCCTTTCTTCGCAGCGGAGGGAAGAGCTTCGCCGCCACAACATGGGTGCACTCCACACTCCTATCGTTGGAGAAACCCCTGAGGCCCGGGCCTTGGAGGAAGCACTCCTGGCCAACTTGGCTGAGCACACTCGACTGGAGAATCTGTAGCATGCTCTCGACGAACGTTCTCGACAGCGGATCCCTGAATCTAGTCGACGGCAGCTTTTTCTGCCTCAAACTCAGGTATACCGCACTCTGATTCAAAATCTCATAGCTGCAGCCCAAATAACAGAGTCAATCCAGCTTTCCCAGTCGGAGGCAGGCAGAGGTTTAATGCAGATCCGGGCCTTGCTCCGAGCAGCTGGGGAGCAGAACACAGCAGTGTCTCAGTCGCGGAATAGGATTCATAGCAAGTTTGTGGTGGCGGCCACAGTACAGTCGGCCCACGGCCCAAGATTGCCCCGCGGCGTGAGGGACGTGGGCACAGGCAAGATCAGTACAGAAACTATGAGCAATATGATCACCGCCTCGGCCACGACGACCGACATCGAGGGACCACGCCTCTTCCGAGGAGTGGGTCATATGTGCCTCGGCGGCATGATGACAGACGCCCTCACAGCGGCGAGCGAAGAAAACCGGTCAACCCAAGGGAGCCAGGCTTTGATGCGAGACCTATTCTCGTTCAAGGTCTGGTTGACAGGAACAGAGCACACAGAGAAGGCCATGACAGAGATTATCCGACTAGCAGTAGAGTGCATGTTTCAGGTCCCGAGTGTTTCAGCAGAGCCATCAGGGCTGCAGTGATTCCTCCCAATTTCAGGTTGGTGACTGGAGTCAGCAAATTTACAGGTGAGTCTAAGCCTGACACTTGGCTTGAGGACTACCGAGTGGCTGTAAAACTTGTTGGTGGCAATGATGAAGTCGCCATGAAGCACCTTCCTCTGATGTTGGAAGGCTCAGCCAAGGCATGGGAGAAACAGTTGGCACTCGGCAGTATATTCAGTTGGGAGGAACTCGCCCGAGTGTTTGTTAGGACTTTTGAAGGTACTTGCAAGCGACCAGCGGGGTTGACTGAATTGCAGAGTTGTGTGCAAAAACCGAATGAAACCCTGAGAGACAATATCCAGAGATGGATCACGTTACACCATACAGTGGAGAATGTGTTAGATCACCAAGCAGTTTGTGCCTTCAAGTAAGGCGTCAAGTATCGGGAGTTGAATCTGAAATTCGATTGGATAGGAGATATGTCCCTGACTCGGATGATGGAGATTGCCACCAAATACGCTAACGGCGAAGAAGAAGACCGACTCTGGAGTGGCAAGCACAAAACGGTTGCCCAGGACACCACTGGAGGTACTTCCAATCGGAAACAGAAGCATAAGGCCGAGCCAGGTTCTCCTGGTGAGGCTTTAGTTGTGGCTCAAGGAAAGTTCAAGGGGAAGCCCAAAGGGCCCTGGAACCCCAAGAAAGTGAAAGATCAAGACGTAAATGATGTGTTGGATTTGCCATGTCACATTCACACCAAGAAAGATGAAGAGGGTAATCTGATTTATCCCAAGCACACCACTCGGCAGTTTCGACTCCTGATCCAGCAGTTCTGAGAGAAACAACCCAAGGAGAAGGAAAAGGAGTCGGACAAGGATGAGGATAAGTAAGAGGATGATGATGGTTTTCCCAACGTCAACTCAACTCTGATGATTTTTGCTGATGTTGAGAGCAAAAGTCGATTGAAAGTTATCAACATTGAAGTGAACATGGTTGCTCCGACAACACCAAGTTATTTTAAGTGGTCCCAGGCTACCATCACATTCGACTAGTCTGACCATCCAGCACGTATAGCCACTCCTGGGAGGCAAGCGTTGGTGGTCGACCCAGTTGTTGAAGGCACTCGACTGACTAAAGTGCTGATGGATGGTGGTAGCGGTCTGAATATCCTTTATGTTGAAACTTTGAAGGGAATGGGGATTCCTATGTCCAAGCTCAGTGAAAGCAATATGAGTTTCCATGGTGTTATACCCGGCAAGAAGGCTGAATCACTCGGCCAGATCGCCCTTGATGTGGTTTTCGGTGATTCCAAGAATTACCGCAAAGACAAGTTGACATTTGAAGTAGTGGATTTCAAGAGTGCTTATCATGACATTCTGGGTAGGCCTGCCTATGCATGTTTCATGGCTCGACCATGTTACGTGTACCTCAAATTGAAAATGTCTAGTCCCAGAGAAGTGATCACTATCACTGGCAATCGGCAGAAAGCAGAAGAGTGCTTCTAGAAGGGCTCAAAAATTGCCGATGCACAAATGGCAGTAGTCAGAATGTAAGAATACCAAAAAAATGCAGATCCGAGTGATTTGCTGCGCTCCAAGAAGCCTGCCACAGATTCTGCATTTCAGTCATCCGGTGAAATCAAGCCGATTCATATCCACCCGACCGATCCTAATGTTGCTCCTACTCATATCTCAACTTCACTCGACAGCAAATAGGAAGAAGCGCTCATCTAGTTCCTCCGTGAGAACTGGGACATATTTGCATGGAAACCTTCTAACATGCCGGGTGTACCCAGGGGACTGGCTGAGCATCGTTTACGAGTCGACCCAAAAGTAAAACCAGTCAAAGAACATCTTTGACAATCCGTCGTACAAAAGAGAAAAGCAATTGGTGACGAAGTGGCTCGGCTCCTGGAAGTTGAGTTCATCCGAGAGATTTACCACTCCGAGTGGATCGCCAATGTTGTTATGGTCCCCAAGAAGGACGACTCACTTCGCATGTGGATTGACTTCAAGCATATCAATCGGGCCTACCCGAAAGATCATTTTCCTCTCCCCCGCATTGACCAGATTGTCGACTCAACTACGGGGTGTGAGTGTTTGTCTTTTCTAGACGCCTATTCGGGGTACCATCAGATCCAACAGTATGGACCCGATGAGATAAAAACAGCTTTCATCACACCATTCGGGTGTTTTTGTTATGTCACCATGCCGTTCGGGCTCAAGAATGCTGGAGCTACATTCATGAGGATGATTCAGAAGTGTCTGCTCACTCAAATCAGTCGGAATGTGGAAGCATACATGGATGACATTATGGTCAAGTCGCGTAAAGGTTCCGACCTGCTGACTGACCTTGCTGAAACCTTTGCCAACCTGAGAAGATATGATATCAAGCTTAACCCATCAAAGTGCACATTCGGAGTTCCTGGCGGAAAGTTACTCGGCTTCCTCGTTTCCGAACGAGGGATCGACGCGAACCCAGAGAAAGTTAGTGCCATACTCTGAATGAAGCGCCCTATGCGTGTGCATGATTTCCAGAAGCTTACTGATTGTTTGGCCGCCTTGAGTCGATTCATTTCTCTCCTCGGTGAAAAGGCATTGCCTCTTTACCGACTGATGAAGAAATTTGACAAGTTCGAGTGGACTCCTGAAGCTGATGCAGCGTTTGTAGATCTCAAAGCCCTGGTTTCCACCCAGCTGGTGCTCGCTACCCCAATCAGCAAACAGCCTTTACTGCTTTACATTGCAGCCACTAGACAAGTTGTCAGTACAGTACTCACGGTCGAGCGGGAAGAAGAAGGAAAAGCCTATAAAGTTCAGCGCCTAGTATACTATGTTTCTGAAGTTTTAACTCCATCCAAGCAAAGATATCCACATTATCATAAGCTTGTTTATGGGATTTACATGACCACGAAGAAGGTTGCACATTATTTCTCTGATCACTCCGTTACAGTCGTCAGCGACGCACCATTGTCAGAAATTCTAAACAACAGAGATGCAAATGGTCGAGTGGCAAAATGGGCGATTCAACTCCTTCTCTTGGATATCAAGTTTGAGGCAAAGAAAGCTATCAAGTCCCAGGCAATAGCGGATTTCCTCGCCGAGTGGATCGAATAGCAACTGCCGACTCAGATTCACTTTGATCATTGGACCATGTTCTTTGATGGATCTAAGATGTTGAATGGTTCTGGTGCTGGGGTAGTATTGGTATCCTCCCGAGGCGACAAGCTCTGCTATGTTCTCCAGATTCATTTCGATTCCTCCAACAATGAAGCTGAATATGAGGCACTTTTGTATGGGTTGCGTATGGCCATTTCACTCGGTGTCCGTCGCCTCATGGTCTACGGCGACTCAGATTTGGTGGTTAATCAAGTAATGAAGGAGTGGGACGTCAGAAGCCCGGCTATGAGTGGCTACTGCAATGCAGTGAGAAAGTTAGAGAAGAAGTTTGAGGGTTTAGAGCTCCATCACATACCCCGATTGAAAAATCAAGTAGCGGATGATTTGGCGAAGATAGGTTCCAAGAGAGAAGCCGTTCCCAGTAATGTGTTTTCGGAACATATTCATACACCTTCAGTTCAGTAAGATCCTTTCACTGAAGAGCCCCCACAACCAAAGAGCGCCACTGATCTGACTGAAGTCGAAGTCCCGGCCGTGGTCGACTTGATCATGGAGGTTTTGTTCATCACTACTGACTGGACAGTGTCGTATATCGCGTACATCCTTAGAAAGGAACTCCCAGAAGGTGAAGAAGAGGCCTGACAGATTGCCCGCTGATCTAAGGCCTTTACTGTGATAAGAGGGCAGCTGTTCAGAGAAAGTGTAACTGGAGTCTGCCAGAAATGCATAACACCGGAAGAAGGTCGAGTGATCCTCAACGACATCCACTCGGGGACCTGTGGTCACCATGCGTCCTCTCAGACCATCGTGGCCAAAGCATACCGAGCGGGATTTTATTAGCCACGAGCAAATGGGATGGCACAAGAAATAGTCGACAGATGTGAAGGTTGCCAGTTTTACGCCAACATGTCCCACAAGCCTGCATCAGCCCTGACGACCATTCCACTCGTCTGGCCCTTCGCTGTTTGGGGTTTGGACATGGTGGGACCTTTGAGAACAGGTAGGAGCGGCTTCACTCATGAACTCGTGGCAGTTGACAAGTTCACCAAATGGATTGAAGCCAAACCTATCAAAAGTCTTGAAGCCAGTACAACGGTCAGTTTCATCAGAGAGTTAACATTCAGATATGGTGTTCCACACAGCATCATCACTGACAATGGGTCAAACTTCGATTCTGATGAGTTCAGAGCCTTCTACGCTTCCCAAGGCACTCGGGTCAACTACACTTCAGTCGCCCATCCCCAGTCGAATGGACAAGCTGAAAAAGCAAACAGATTGATTCTCAAAGGACTAAAACCCCGACTGATGCATGATCTCAAGCACGCGGCAGGCGCCTGGGTCGATGAACTTCCATCAGTGCTTTGGGGCTTGAGGACAACTCCTAATTGGTCGACTGGCCGAACTCCATTCTTCCTGGTCTATGGAGCTGAAGCTGTTCTTCCGAGTGACTTGCTTCACAATGCACCCAGAGTCGAGCTTTTCTCAGAAGATGAAGCAGAACAGGCTTGACAAGACGCAGTTGATCTCCTGGAAGAGGAAAGAGAGATGGCCCTGATCCGGTCGACCATTTATCAGCAAGACCTGCGTCGATTCCACGCCAGAAACGTGAGGGGTCGAGCATTTCAAGAAGGATACTTGGTTCTTCGAGTGGATCGATAGAAACCACACAAGCTCGCTCCTACTTGGGAAGGCCCCTTCATTATCACCAAAGTGCTCCAGAACGGAGCATACCACTTATACAACGTCGAGCACAAGAAAGACGAGCCACGCGCTTGGAATGCGGAGCTGCTCCGCCCCTTTTATACTTAAGCATTCAGACTGTTGAGATGTAATAAGAAATACCCTTTAGTTTGATTATCAAAGACATAGTTTTACATTCTCTTAAATGATTGTTGTTCCTTTTTATATGTTCTAAATCCCCAGTGGGTGCCTTAGATGTGAATCTATTTCACCTAAGTTTGAAAATTCCTACTAAGTGATGAGCAAGCCTCTCACTCGGAGGCTTAGCTGCGAATCCGTTTCGCCTAAGTTTGAAAAATCCTACCAAGTGGTGAGCAAGCCTCTCACTCGGGGGCTTAGCTGCAGTCCAGTACTTGCCTAAGTTTAAAAAATCCTACCGAGTGGTGAGAAAGCCTCTCACTCGGGGGCTTAGCTGCAGTCCAGTACTCGCCTAAGTTTACAAAATCCTACCGAGTGGTGAGCAAACCTCTCACTCGGGGGCTTAGCAGCAGTCAAGTACTCGCCTAAGTTTAAAAAATCCTACTGAGTGGTGAGAAAGCCTCTCACTCGGGGGCTTAGCTGCAGTCCAGTACTCGCCTAAGTTTAAAAAATCCTATCGAGTGGTGAGCCAGCCTCTCACTTGGGGGCTTAGCTGTAGTCCAGTACTCGCCTAAGTTTAAAAAATCCTACTGAGTGGTGAGCAAGCCTCTCACTCTGGGGCTTAGCTGCAGTCCAGTACTCGCCTAAGTTTAAAAAATCCTACCGAGTGGTGAGCAAGCCTCTCACTCGGGGGCTTAGCTGTAGTCCAGTACTCGCCTAAGTTTGAAAAATCCTACCGAGTGGTGAGCAACCCTCTCACTCGGAGGCTTATCTGCAGTCCAGTACTCGCCTATGTTTAGAAAATCCTACCGAGTGATGAGCAACCCTCACACTCGGGGGCTTAGCTGCAGTCCAGTGCTCGCCTAAGTTTGAAAAATCCTACCAAGTGGTGAGCAACCCTCTCACTCGGAGGCTTAGCTGCAGTCCAGTGCTCGCCTAAGTTTGAAAAATCCTACCGAGTGGTGAGCAACCCTCTCACTCAGAGGCTTAGCTGTAGTCCAGTCCTCGCCTAAGTTTAGAAAATCCTACCGAGTGATGAGAAACCCTCACACTCGGAGGCTTAGCTGCAGTCCAGTACTCGCCTAAGTTTGAAAAATCCTACCGAGTGGTGAGCAACCCTCTCACTCGGAGGCTTAGCTGCAGTCTAGTGCTCGCCTAAGTTTGAAAAATCCTACCGAGTGGTGAGCAATCCACTCACTCGGAGGCTTAGCTGCAGTCCAGTACTCACCTAAGTTTAGAAAATCCTACCGAGTGATGAGCAACCCTCACACTCGGAGGCTTAGCTGCAGTCCAGTACTCGCCTAAGTTTGAAACACATCCCCTTCCGCAAGGACGATGAGGTGCAGGTCGACTGCAACCTTCTCTTTGGAGCTACGCCACAAATACAATGTGCTCTCCATCCCCATCCGCAAGGACGATGAGGTGCAGGTCGACTGCAACCTTCTCTTCGGAGCTGCGCCACAAATATAATGTGCGCTCCATCCTCATCCGCAAGGACGATGAGGTGCAGGTCGACTACAACCTTCTCTTCAGAGCTACGCCACAAATACAATGTGCGCTCCATCCTCATCTGCAAGGACGACGAAGTGCAGGTCGACTGGGACATCCTCCTTAGAACTGCATCTCAAGTACAAAGAATATTCCGAGTGAAGAACAAGTTCCACTCAAAGGCAAACGCCAGCACATTCAGAAGATAAACCAAGTTCAAATAAATCCTAAAGTTCCAGAACGAAGATAAAAGTACTCGAGCATCAGGCCCAAAGGAGTTTAACGGTTACAAAATCACTCGGCATTCCGAGGCAAATTTAAGGCGAGGTATAAAGTTCGTTCACTCCGCAGGAGGAGGGCTTGCAGGCTCGACGAACTCATCCAGATCAATTCCGTCAGTGATCCGAGTGGCAGCAGCAATGAAGGTTTCCATGACGGATTGGAAGTCATGCATTTTTGTGTTGGCAACCTTGATCGCCGCCAGCTTCTCTTCTCGAGATTCTTTGCAGTGGACCCTAACCAGCGACAGAGCCACGTCAGCACCGCATCGGGCAGAAGACTTCTTCCATTCCTGCACTCGACCAGGAACCTCATTGAGTCGAGTCATCAGGGACTCGAGATCATTTTGAAACGTTGCCCTTGGACAGAGTGATATGTGAATGCGCGACACTGCCACCTTCAGGCGAGCAAGATAGCTTGTAACGCTGGCAACAAGAGATTCCAGTCGGAGCACGTTCATGGCAGCCTCATCGCCAACTAGAGAAAGGATAGGGTCCAAGCCTGTCTCGATCCGTCTGGTTTCTTCTTCAAATTTTTGGCAGAATTCTACAGATTCAAGGAGTTAATGAGTCGACTGGTTCATGATGACTTGCAAACAGTAAATCAGTAGAATAAAGAAAAATACCTTCGAGTATAAGGAAGAGCTTCTTGGCGAGTGCTTTTAGATAGGCTTCCAGGTCGTTTCTCCTACAAGACATTCTTTCCAGTTGCTCGTTCAGAGTCACCTTATCCTTCTTCAGACGAGTCGCCTCTCGATTGGACTCGGTAAGAGACGTCTTCAGCTTGGTGATTTCCTCCTCTAGCGCACCGACCGAAGCCAGCTTTTTGTCAGCAAGTGCAGTCTTCTCCTGAGCCTCCTTTTGCACAGCTGCAAGATTGAGGTCCTTCTTCACCAAAGCCAGCCTCATTTTCTCTGCAAGATATACACTCGGGTCAGAAAGAAGAACGAAGAGATAACATGAGTCAAAATAAACAATCGACAGGCTGTTACCTTCCGTACCAGCCACTTCATATTTAGCCTTTTTCAATTTCTGATGGGCCAGCTCCAAGTCAAGGTTGAGTTGTCTCAGTTTTTCCTCGAATTCAGCAAACTTGGAGATAAGCGCACATGATTTCTACAATGAGCAAATACATGTCAATGGACAAGACCAAAGATCATTTACTTCCGAGTGAATAAAACTTTAAGACCACTGCAGAATCAAACATTCTACAGTAGTCTCGGGGACTACACCCAGTGGGTGCACTTATTGTGCCTCCACTAATTTAGATTCCACTCGACATGATCTGCCCAGACCGAGTGGAAGAAAAAAAAGAAAGAGAAAGAGAAAGACATACTCAGATCCCAACCGACTGCTAGTAGTCGACTGCGACACCCAGTGGGTGCACTTAGCGTGCCCCCACTGGTTCAGATTTCGCTCGACATGGTCCGCCCAGACCGAGTGGATGATTAAAAACAACAAAGATGCCAAACACCCAGTGGGTGCGCAGATGGGAAGTGCAGGATAACAAGAAATTGCATGAAGAAAGGTTTTTAGGTAGCATATCCTAACGGAAAAAGTTCAGTCGGAAGCCAACTTACCTGGACATTAGCTCGAAGGGCCGCGCTGGCGTCGTAAGCAGCCTGACTATTTTTGTGCACCACCTTCACTCGCTCCATCATTATGCTAGCTTGGCGAATGGCTTCTGCAGCGGCGTCTGCCTAGCTTTCTGGAACATGATGAGTGGTGAAGAACGGGACTGACGGTCCAGATGCGGCAGCTTGAAGTTTCGAGGCATGAAGCTGGACGGTTGAAGCAAGAACTGGTACAGTCGACGATGTGGGGCGTTCACTCGATACTAGATCAGCAAAAGTAACAGAAGCCCGAGTCACATCTTCAGGCTGTTGAATCACTGGCTCTGCCGCCAGCACCCATTGGGATGTCTTGCCAGCTGATGCCTTCTTGTTCTTCTTGGGCCTCAACGGCACGTCCTGGTCATCATCTAGAAGCTCAATGACATTGGGGGGAGCTGCAAAAAGATTAGTTGACCCCAGATTAATCGTCATAATTTAATCGACCGAGTAACTGAAGACAGGATTACGAGAGTTGTACCCGGGTTGGAAGTGACTGCATCTTCCATTTCTTCATCTTCATACTTACGGGTGGAAGTCCCAGAGGTAGCAGCACTACAAATTTCAAGATTCAGTCGGTCATGCCTATCACGGTGGGTCGACCAAAATTCAACTCGTATTAAACCAAGAAATCAGGTCTGACTATTACTCGAAAACAGTAGGAATGGCCACTTTGATCTTGGGGAAGGCCTTCGGCGGTTTTGACAACGCAGCTTTCAGTTGTTTCGGCGCCTTATCAGTCGGCGCTGGAGATGGTGCATCTTTCGGTTGCTTCGATGCCCTCTCAATAGGCACTGCAGAAGATGTCCGAGGGCGCTTCGACGGCTGCCCAGTCGGTGCGGTCACTTTTTCATGGATGCTTGCCGGGTCGTGAGCGTGCTTGGATCGCTTTTCCCTACGGGGAGGTGAGTCGACTCTTCTTCATCACTTGGGTCGTCACTCTCCTCGTCCTCCTCTTCATCAGAGTGCCACTCGCCGCTCTCGCCTCCCCCTCCGGATCCTGCTCCTGCTCCCCATTGGGCATCGAGTACATCTCAATAAGGGCCTGAAAGACAACAAGCGAAGCAGAAATTAGTCGGTTGACAACAAGCAGTTACATGATAAATCAAGAGAACACTCGGCAGATTAGAGTTGGACCTTGTCAGGTTGGCGCGAGTTGTCGAGTGGAGGGACTCTCCTAGAGCCCCTGGGTTTATCCTTGTTGCCAGTGATACCTCTCAGCCACTTCTCCACCGTGTCCTCGTCGACCTCTTCTGGGTGGATCCGAGTGGAATCATCAATGCCCAAATACATCCACATCGGATGGTCACGAGCTTGAAGCGGCTGAATACGTCATTTAAGGAAGACCTCCAGCAGATCCATGCCAGTCACGCCATCACGGACGAGTTGGAAAACCCGCTCGACCAACACCTTCACCTGCGCTTTCTCCTCCAGGATCACTTTAAAGGCTGAGGGCTTCTCGACCCGAGCCATGGAGAAGGGAGGAAGTCTGGTCGACTGACCTGGAGTCGTCCGGTCTTTGCAATAGAACCAGGTTGACTGCCACCCTCGGACTAACTCAGGTAGGATCATGGCTGGGAAAGTGCTTTTACCTCTCATTTGAATCCCAAGACCCCCACACATCTGGATCACGTGTGTCCTCTCATCACTCGGGTTGGCCTTCTTGACCGACTAGGAACGACACGTGAAAATGTGCTTGAAGAGGCCCCAGTGTGGCCTACAACCCAAGAAATTCTCGCACATGGACACGAAGGCAGCGAGGTACATGATGGTGTTGGGGGAAAAGTGGTGGAGTTGTGCTCCAAAGAAGTTCAAGAAGCCTCGGAAAAAAGGAGGGGGAGGCAAAGAAAATCCGCGGTCAACATGGGGGGGCGAGGAGAACGCACTCACCCTCCTGTGGATGCGGTTCGGTCTCGCCCTCCGAGAGCCGCGCCGATTCATGGGGAATCAGTCATCCCTCAACCAGATCATCGATGTGGTCCTGACGAGTCGTCGACCGAATCCAGTCGCCCTGGATCCAGCCGCGCAGCAGGCTGGACCTCGACGAAGATCCGCCCCGGCTGGACTTTTTCCCCTTCGCATATCCCACAATACCCGCGAGCAGCAGAGCAACCTGTCAGACGAAAGATTTTTCCCGTATCAGCACTCGAAGCATAGTTGTAAAAGTTCACTCGGCAGAACCAAGAATGGATCGAGGCAACTGAAAAAGAAGTTGAAGTCATCATGACTGCTCACTTGGTCCCAATCAGGCGTTTTCGAAGCGCGAAAATTGAATCGGAGGTGTTCTCAACTCCTCCACTCAAACCCTGAACCATTTGGGGGCTAATGATGAAGCTATGTACCTAGGGTAGGGTCATAGGCCTGACCTAGACACCCTCCCCTAGGGCACCATCCTAAAACCAGAAGCATTCGAGGGATGGCATCATCCACTCGACTACGAGGCATTCCACTGAGAAGACTCAAAGTCACTCGACCACAACAATTATCACTCGACGAACAGAAGATCTAAAGTCACTCTGCACAACAACGGTCGGACGTTTACTTCATAGACTTAATAGGCATTTATGTCACTTAATTGCTAGCGTTACCAGTAATGCCCCCCTCTTGATGTACCTTAAAACCCTTATAACGTGAGCTGGTTGGGGTCTAGGCGCACTCTATATAAACCACCCCCCTCCACTGGCACAAGGGTTCGCACCCCCTGTAAACACACACATACATAATCCAGTCGACTGCCTCCGGGCACCAAGACGTAGGGATGTTACTTCCTCCGCGAAGGGCCTGAACTCGTAAAACTCGTGTGTACAACTTCGCCATAGCTAGGATCTTGCCTCCTCATACCTACCCCCCATTCTACTGTCAGTCTTAGATCCACGACAACGTCTCCAACATATCTATAATTTTTTATTGCTCCATGCTATCATATTATTTGTTTTGGATGTTTAATGGGCTTTAATATGCACTTTTATATCATTTTTGCGACTAACCTATTAACTGAAGGCCCAGTGCAAATTGTTGTTTTTTGCCTATTTTAGTGTTTCTCGGAAAAGGAATATCAAACGAAATCCAAATGGAATGAAACCTTCACGAGGATATTTTTTGGAACAAACGCAATCCAGGAGACTTGGAGTGGAGGTCAAGGAAGCAACGAGGCGGCCACGAGGTAGGGTGGCGCGCCCCCATCCCTGTGGGCCCCTCGTAGCTCCACCGACCTACTTCTTTCGCCTATATATACTCTTACACCCTGAAAACATCTAGGGGAGCCACGAAACCACTTTTCCACCGCCGCAACCTTCTGTACCCCTGAGATCCCATCTGGGGACCTTTTCCGGCGATCTGCCGGAGGGGGATTCGATCACGGAGGGCTTCTACATCAACACCATAGCCTCTTCGATGATGTGTGAGTAGTTTACCACAGACCTTCGGGTCCATAGTTGTTAGCTAGATGGCTTCTACTCTCTCTTTGATCTTCAATACAAAGTTCTCCTCGATGTTCTTGGATATCTATTCGATGTAATACCTTTTGGCGGTATGTTTGCCCAGATCCGATGAATTGTGGGTTTATGATCAAGTTTATCTATGAACTACATTTGGTTCTTCTCTGAATTCTTATAAGCATGATTTGATATCTTTGCAAGTCTCTTCGAATTATTGGTTTAGTTTGGCCTACTAGATTGATCTTTCTTGCAATGGGAGAAGTGCTTAGCTTTGGGTTCAATCTTGTGGTATCCTTTCCCAGTGACAGCAAGGGCAGCAAGGCATGTATTGTATTGTTGCCATAAAAAGATGGGGTTTATATCATATTGCTTGAGTTTATCCCTCTACATCATGTCATCTTTCCTAATATGTTACTCTGATCTTATGAACTTAATACTCTAGATGCATGCTGGATAGCGGTCAATGTGTGGAGTAATAGTAGTAGATGCAGAATCATTTCGGTCTACTTGACATGAACGTGATGCTTATGTTTATGATCATGCCTAGATATTCCCATAACTATGCGCTTTTCTATCAATTGTTCGGTAGTAATTTGTTCACCCATCGTAATATATGCTATCTTGAGAGAAGCCACTAGTGAAACCTATGGCCCCCGGGTCTACTTTACATCATATTAATTTCCCGTTAACTAGCTATTTCTGTCACCGTTTATTTTGCAATCTTTATTTTCCAATCTATACAACAAAAATACCAAAAATATTTATCTTATTATCTTTATCAGATCCCACTTTTGCAAGTGGCCGTGAAGGGATTGACAACCCCTTTATCGTGTTGGTTGCAAGGTTCTTATTTGTTTATGCAGGTACTAGGCGACTTGCATGTAGTCTCCTACTGGATTGATACCTTGGTTCTCAAAAACTGAGGGAAATACTTACGCTACTTTGCCGCATCACCCTTTCCTCTTCAAGGGAAAACCAACACATGCTCAAGAGGTATCAAGAAGGATTTCTGGTGCCGTTGCCGGGGAGATCTATGCTCAAGTCAAGACATACCAAGTACCCATCACAAACTCTTATCCCTCGCATTACATTATTTGCCATTTGTCTCTCGTTTTCCTCTCCTCCACTTCACCTTTGCTGTTTTATTCGCCCTCTTCCGTTCGTCCTTCTATTTGCTTGTGTTACCATGTACCTTCTTTTTGCTTCCATCTTACCTTGCTAAAAGTTTATGGATCCTCATCCACTTGCTAATCTCTTTAAGAGATCTAATTATGATGAACCTATTGCTGGTGAGTTGAGTGCACTAGATTATCTTTATGGGGTTTTGCTTGAAATTCGTGAATCTGAAAAGTGTGACGAATTACTTTATGAAGTGATTCACGATAGATCTTTGAATAAAAAGCATGATTGCAATGATTTTATTATAAATTCTATTGATGTAAATTGTGCTAATAATATGCAAAACCCTAAGATTGGGGATGCTAGTTTTGCTATGTCCTCTACTTGTTACAATGATCATGATTGGGGTGATTCTTCTTATGATCTTGAAAATTTATTTAAGCCCCATGATGAATATGAGATTGCTAATAATGTTTGCAAAAATATTGAAGGTGAGTTTGGAAGAGTGTCAACTTGAGATCCCACATATTTGGAGAATGTTCAATCTTATGAAATTTTTGATAAAAGTGGGTTTGGAGAGGTCATGACTTTAGTTAATGCTAACCCCACTATTTTGGAAGAGTGCAACTTTGCATGCATGTGGATCGTGTTGAGAATATTTTATGTGATAGCTATATTGTTGAATTTTATTATGATCATACATGTATTTATTATGAGAGAGGAAAATATGGTTGTAGAAATTTTCATGTTGCTAAATTTCCTCTCGTTAGGTTGAGATCGCTATTGTTTCTTTCTTCTTCCTTGCATATGGTGGTTTTTGCTTGCCTTGATTTGTTTTATTATGAAATCCCTATGCATAGGAAGCATGTTAGACTTAAACTTGTTTGCCATATTTTTATGATACCCTGTTTGTGCTTCAATTCTTGTCTTTCATGTGAGCATCATTGAAATTATAACGCCTAGCTAGGGGCGTTAAACGATAGCGCTTGTTGGGAGGCAACCCAATTTTATTTTTGTTCCCTGCTTTTTGTTCCTGCTTAGTAATAAATAAATCATCTATCCTCTTTTATGATTGTGTTTTTATGTTTTAATTAGTGTTTGTGCCAAGTAAAGCCTTTAGGATCTTCTTGGATGATTGTTGTTTGATCTTGCTGAAAAAAACAGAAAGTATGTGCTCACGAGAATAATTTTCATTTTTTACCAAAGGGGGATAAAATATAAATTCCAACTGAAGTAGATCCTTACACAAATTATTTAGGATTTCCTAATTTCTTAGGATTTTTGGAGTTACAGAAGTATTCGAAACCTACAGATTACTACAGACTGTTCTGTTTTTGACAGATTCTGTTTTTCGTGTGTTGTTTGCTTATTTTGATGAATCTATGGCTAGTATCGGGGGGTATGAACCATAGAGAAGTTGGAATACAGTAGGTTTAACACCAATATAAATAAAGAATGAGTTTATTACAGTACCTAAAAGTGGTGGTTTGTTTTCTTATACTAACGGAGCTCATGAGATTTTCTGTTGAGTTTTGTGTTGTGAAGTTTTCAAGTTTTTGGGTAAAGATTTAATGGATTTTGGAACAAGGAGTGGCAAGAGCCTAAGATTGGGGATTCCCAAGGCACCCCAAGGTAAAATTCAAGGACAACCAAAATCCTAAGCTTGGGGATGCCCAGGAAAGCATCCCCTCTTTCGTCTTCGTCTATCGGTAACTTTACTTGAGGCTATATTTTTATTCACCACATGATATGTGTTTTTCTTGGAGAGTCTTGTATGATTTGAGTCTTTGATTTTTAGTTTACCACAACCATCCTTGCTGTACACACCTTTTTGGAGAGACACACATGAAACAGAATTTATTAGAATACTCTATGTGCTTCACTTATATCTTTTAAGCTAGATATATATTTTCTCTAGTGCTTCACTTATATCTTTTTAGAGCACGATGGTGGTTTTATTTTATAGAAATTATTGATCTCTCATGCTTCACTTATACTCCCTCCGTTCGGAATTACTTGTCTCAGATATGGATCTATCTAGAACTAAAATACGTCTAGATACATCCATTTCCGCGACAAGTAATTTCGAACGGAGGGAGTATTATTTTGAGAGTCTTTTAGAACAGCATGGTAATTTGCTTTGGTTAAGAAATTAGTCCTAATATTATAGGCATCCAAGATGGGTATAATAAAAAAATTCATATAGAGTGCATTGAATACTATGAGAAGTTTGATACTTGATGATTGTTTTGAGATATGAAGATGGTGAAATTAGAGTCATGCTAGTTGAGTAGTTGTGAATTTGAGAGATACTTGTGTTAAAGTTTGTGATTCCCGTAGCATGCACGCATGGTGAACTGTTATGTGATGAAGTCGGAGCATGATTTATTTTTTCATTGTCTTCCTTATGAGTGGCGGTCGGGGACGAGCGATGGTCTTTTGGTCTTTTCCTACCAAGCTATCCCCCTAGGAGCATGCGCGTAATACTTTGTTTCGATAACTAATAGATTTTTGCAATAAGTATGTGAGTTCTTTATGACTAATGTTGAGTCCATGGATTATACACACTCTCACCCTTCCACCATTGCTAGCCTCTCTGGTACCATGCAACTTTCGTCGGTACCATAAACCCACCATACCTTCCTCAAAACAGCCACCATACCTACCTATTATGTCATCTCCATAGGCATTCTAAGATATATTGCCATGCAACTTTCCACCATTCTGTTTATCATGACACGCTCCATCATTGTCATATTGCTTTACATGATCATGTAGTTGACATCGTATTTGTGGCAAAGCCATCGTTCATAATTTTTCATACATGTCACTCTTGATTCATTGCACATCCCGGTACACCGCCGGAGGCATTCACATAGAGTCATATTCTGTTCTAAGTATCGAGTTGTAATTCTTGAGTTGTAAGTAAATAAAAGTGTGATGCTCATCATTATTAGAGCATTGTCCCAGTGAGGAAAGGATGATGGAGAATATGATTCCCCCACAAGTCAGGATGAGACCCCGGACGAAAAATAAAGAAAGAAAAAATAGGCCATAAAAAGAGAAAAGGCCCAAATAAAAAATTAAAAAAGAGAGAAAAAGAGAGAAGGGGCAATGCTACTATCCTTTTTCCACACTTGTGCTTCAAAGTATCACCATGATCTTCATGTTAGAGAGTCTCTTATGTTGTCACTTTCATATACTAGTGGGAATTTTTCATTATAGAACTTGTCTTGTATATTCCAATGATGGGCTTCCTCAAAATGCCCTAGGTCTTCGTGAGCAAGCAAGTTGGATGCACACCCACTTAGTTTATTTTGTTGAGCTTTCATATACTTATAGCTCTAGTGCATCTGTTGCATGGCAATCCCTACTCACTCACATTAATATCTATTGATGGGCATCTCCAAAGCCCATTGATACGCCTAGTTGATGTGAGACTATCTTCTCCTTTTTGTCTTCTCCACAACGACCATTCTATTCCACCTATAGTGCTATATCCATGGCTCACGCTCATGTATTGCATGAAGATTGAAAAAGTTTGAGAACATCAAAAGTATGAAACAATTTCTTGGCTTGTCATCGGGGTTGTGCATGATTTAAATATTTTGTGTGATGAAGATAGAGCATAGCCAGACTATATGATTCTATAGGGATAGCTTTCTTCGGCCATGTTATTTTGAGAAGACACAATTGCTTAGTTAGTATGCTTGAAGTATTATTGTTTTTATGTCAATATTAAACTTTTGTCTTGAATCTTTCGGATCTGAATATTCATGCCACAATAAAGAAAATTACATTGAAAATTATGTTAGGTAGCATTCCACATCAAAAATTATGTTTTTATCGTTTACCTACTCGAGGACGAGTAGGAATTAAGCTTGGGGATGCTTGATACGTCTCCAACGTATCTATAATTTTTTATTGTTCCATGCTATTATATTATCTGTTTTGGATGTTTAATGGGCTTTAATATGCACTTTTATATTATTTTTGGGACTAACCTATTAACCGAAGGCCCAGTGCAAATTGTTGTTTTTGCTTGTTTCAATATTTCACAGAAAAGGAATATCAAACGGAATCCAAATGGAATGAAACCTTCGTGATGATCTTTTTTGAACAAATGCAATCTAGGAGACTTGGAGTGGAGGTCAAGGAAGCAACGAGGCGGCCACGAGGTAGGGCGGCGCCCCCCCCACCCTCGTGGGCCCCTCGTAGCTCCACCGACCTTCTTCTTTCGCCTATATATACTCTTATACCTTGAAAAGATCCAAGGAGCTACGAAACCACTTTTCCACCACCGCAACCTTATGTACCCGTGAGATCCCATCTGAGGACCTTTTCCGACGATCTGTCGTAGGGGGATTCGATCATGGAGGGCTTATACATCAACACCATAGCCTCTCCGATGATGTGTGAGTAGTTTACCACAGACCTTCGGGTCCATAGTTATTAGCTAGATGGATTCTTCTCTCTCTTTGATCTTCAATACAAAGTTCTCCTCGATGTTCTTGGAGATCTATTCGATGTAATACCTTTTTGTGGTGTGTTTGCTGATATCCGATGAATTGTGGGTTTATGATCAAGTTTATCTATGAACAATATTTGATTCTTCTATGAATTCTTATATGCATGATTTGATATCTTTGCAAGTCTCTTCGAATTATCGGTTTAGTTTGGCCTACTAGATTGATCTTTCTTGCAATGGGAGAAGTGCTTAGCTTTGGGTTCAATCTTGTGGTGTCCTTTCCCAGTGACAGCAGGGGCAGTAAGGCACGTATTGTATTGTTGCCATCGAGTATAAAAGGATGGGGTTTATATCATATTGCATGAGTTTATCCCTCTACATCATGGCATCTTACTTAAAGCATAACTATGTTCTTATGAACTTAATACTCTAGATGCATGCTGGATAGCGGTCGATGTGTGGAGTAATAGTAGTAGATGAAGAATCGTTTTGGTCTACTTGACACGGACATGATGCCTATGTTTATGATCATGCCTAGATATTCTCATAACTATGCGCTTTTCTATCAGTTGCTCGGTAGTAATTTGTTCACCCATTGTAATATATGGTATCTTGAGAGAAGCCACTAGTGAAACCTATGGCCCCCGGGTCTACTTTACATCATATTAATTTCCCGTCAACTAGATATTTCTGTCGCCGTTTATTTTGCAATCTTTATTTTCCAATCTATACAACAAAAATACCAAAAATATTTATCTTATTATCTTTATCAGATCTCACTTTTGCAAGTGGCCGTGAAGGGATTGACAACCCCTTTATCGCGTTGGTTGCAAGGTTCTTATTTGTTTGTGCATGTACTAGGCGACTTGCGTGTACTCTCCTACTAGATTGATACCTTGGTTCTCAAAAAACCGAGAGAAATACTTACGCTACTTTGCTGCATCACCCTTTCCTCTTCAAGGGAAAACCAACGCATGCTCAAGAGGTAGAATGCTCCATCTTCACCACACAAATTATTCAAATCATGCACAACCCCGATGACAAGCCAAGCAATTGTTTCATACTTTTGATGTTCTCAAACCTTTTCAACTTTCACGCAATACATGAGCGTGAGCCATGGATATAGCACTATAGGTGGAATAGAATATGATGATGGAGGTTGCGTGGAGAAGACAAAAAAGGGAGAAAGTCTCACATCAACGCGGCTAATCAACGGGCTATGGAGATGGCCATCAATTGATGCCAATGCGAGGAGTAGGGATTGCCATGAAACAGATGCACTAGAGCTATAAGTCTATGAAAGCTCAAACTAAAACTAAGTGGGTGTGCATCCAACTTGCTTGCTCATGAAGACCTTGGGTAGTTGAGCAAGCCCATCGTTGGAACATACAAGCCAAGTTCTATAATGAAAAATTCCCACTAGTATATGAAAGTGACAACATAGGAGACTCTCTTTATGAAGAACATGGTGCTACTTTGAAGCACAAGTGTGGAAAAAGGATAGTAACATTGCCCCTTCTCTCTTTTTCTCTTTTTTTATGGGCTTCTTTGGCCTCTCTTTTTTGTGGGCTTCTTTCGCCTTTTTTGTAAAGCCCGGAGACTCATCCCAACTTGTGAGGGAATCATAGCTTCCATCATCCTTTCCTCACATGGTACAATTCTTTAATAATGATGATCATCACACTTTTATTTACCTACAACTCAATATTACAACTCGATACTAGAACAAAATTTGACTCTATATGAATGACTCCGGCAGTGTATCGGGATGTGCAATGATCTAGCGTAGCAATGAAATCAAAAAATGGACAAGCCATGAAAACATCATGCTAGCTATCTTACGATCATGCAAAACAATATAACAATAAATGCTCAAGTCATGTATATGTTGATGATGGAAGTTGCATGGCAATATATCTCAGAATGGCTATGGAAATGCCATGATAGGTAGGTATGGTGGATGTTTTGAGGAAGATATAAGGAGGCTTATGTGTGATAGAGCGTATCATATCACAGGGTTTGGATGCACCGGCGAAGTTTGCACCGACTCTCAAGGTGAGAAAGGGCAATGCACGGTACCAAAGAGGCTAGCAATGATGGAAGGGTGAG
This sequence comes from Triticum urartu, assembly GCF_056163025.1. Lineage (NCBI taxonomy): Eukaryota > Viridiplantae > Streptophyta > Magnoliopsida > Poales > Poaceae > Triticum > Triticum urartu. The sequence goes on from NC_141873.1 coordinate 122,534,185, forward strand.
AGTGCGTATAATCCATGGACTCAACATTAGTCATAAAGAACTCACATACTTATTGCAAAAATCTATTAGTCATCGAAACAAAGTACTACGCGCATGCTCCTAGGGGGATAGATTGGTAGGAAAAGACCATCGCTCGTCCCCGACCGCCACTCATAAGGAAGACAATCAATAAATACCTCATGCTCCAACTTCGTTACATAACGGTTCACCATACGTGCATGCTACGGGAATCACAAACTTCAACCCAATTATTTCAACAATTCACAACTGCCCACTAGCATGACTCTAATATCACCATCTTTATATCGCAAAACTATTGCAAGGAATCAAACATATCATATTCAGTGATCTACAAATTTTATGTAGGATTTAGTGACTAACCATGTGAATGACCAATTCCTGTCATCTCTCTAAATAGATATAAGTGAAGCAAGAGAGTTTAATTCTTTCTACAAAAGATATGCCCACGCTCTAACAAATATAAGTGAAGCAAAAGAGCATTCTACAAATGGTGGTTTTCTATGTGTAGGGTACTTCAAATGATATAAGTGAAGTGCAAAGAGAATTATATAAATAAACCATGTACTATGTCATACCATCATGGTGCATCAAAGAAAAGTGAAAACTAAATGCAAAAGACGCTCCAAGATTTGCACATATCACATGAACGAAACGAAACCGAAAACATACCGATACTTGTTGAAGCAAGATGGGATGCCTTCCGGGGCATCCCCAAGCTTAGATGCTTGAGTCTCATTGAATATTTACTTGGGTGCATTGGGCATCCCGAAGCTTGAGCTCTTGCCTCTCCTCCTTCTCCTCATATCGAGACCTCCTCGATCCTTGATCACTTCATCCACACAAAACTCAACAGAAAGTTCGGTAAGATCCGTTAGTACAATAAAGCAAATCACTACTCTAAGTACTGTTGCAAACCAATTAATATTTTGTTTTTGCACTGTAGCTACTGCAATATAACTTTACCATGGCTTAATCCACTGATAGAAATCGATGGTTTCATCAAAACAAGCAAACGATGCGTGAAAAACAGAATCTGTCTTAAACAGGACAGTCTGTAGTAATCTGAACATCCACCATACTTCTGTTACTCCAAAAATTATGAAACAATTAGGAAAATAAAAAAAGTATATATAAAGACAGTGCAAAAAGCTTCAGAACCGTTTGACGTTCGAGTAAAAAATGTAAAATCGCGCACTATAGCCAAAGTTTCTGCTTTAGACCGCACATACCAACAAGCAATGTAAACATCCTAAAAGCAAATCTTGGCACATTATTTTTATGATACAATGGATTTGTACAAGGGGATAATTATTTTTTTTCGAAAAGTTTCTGTAATCAAGGGTCACAAAGTTTCCATGGGCATGAAGTTCAAGGCTAGCTCCCACTTTAACAATGCTCGTCTTTCTCACTTTCGCTTTTCTTTTTGAAAAAGTTTTAGGTTCCCCTCTTTTTTAAAAACTTTATAAAAGCACACAATAGAAATAAATGACTCTATAAAACTTCCGGGTTGTCTCCCTGGCAGCGCTTTCTTTAAAGCCATTAAGCTAGGCATATAGTGCTCAAGTAATGGATCCACTCGGATCCCAAGGTATATCAAAGCCAATTTTAATTAACAATGATTTGTGATTTAGTAGTGAGCACAAATTAAAATATATCATGCAACAACGAAGTCTAACTCTCTTCCTATGCATTGGCATGTCATAAAAGAACAATTCATGCACACATAGTAAAGGCCAATGCATAGTATAAACAGTTTCTTGCAATTTTATCATATTGGAAACATGGAGAGGCGGAGATGTAGTTCCTCTCTCATAATAATTGCAAGTAGGAGCAGCAAGCACATGCATATTATATCTATCAAAATCATCATGTGTAGTAGTAAAACGGAACCCATCAATATAATCCTTAATAAGGGCAAACTTCTCCGATATAATGTAGTCGGGAGAATTCAAAAAGATAATAGGACTATCATGTGTGGGTGCAATAGTAACAATTTCATGTTTAACATAAGGAACTATATCAAGTTCATCTTCATAAGCATAATTCATATTGGCATCTTTGCCACAAGCATAGCAAGCATCATCAAAAAGGATATTTCAAAAGAATCAATGAGATCATAATAATCATCATAGCATTCATCCTTCGGTAAATTCAAAGGGGAATTAAACAATGTATGGGATAAAGAGTTACTCTCATTAGATGGTGGGAACGGGTGATCAATCCGCTCTTCCTCCTTTTGTTCTTCGCTCTCCTCCTCATCTTTTTCATCCAATGAGCTCACAATATCATTAATTTCTTCTTCCATAGACTCCTGCAAAATATTAGTCTCTTCTTGGACAGCGGAGGAGGCCTCAATATATGGTTTAATATAAGGATTAGAAGCATAATTATCATGGCAATATTTAAGTATGGCCAAATTTTCAGATTTGTAGAGAGTAGTATCACACTCTTCAATAAAAGATGTAATTTCACAAGTACCCCTAAAAGCAGCAAATTCTTCAATTTGTTGGACATCATAGTAATTATAAATACCCTTAGCATACGAAGATATGATTCCATTATCACTAAACTCACATTGGTTAGGAAGGTGTTTCTTAGGGTCCTTAGAACAACAAGTACAATCATATATTTCACATAAATTCCAAGCATAGCACTGCAAACGATGAATTTGATCCAGTAAAAGTTTCCCTTTTTCAGATATGCGGTGTCGCACAAAACAAGCATGCTCATCTAAATATTTGCCCTCAACTAAGCTAGTTGGGGTTTCAGCCCGAGCACATAGGGATCGAAGATGATCCAAGTAAAAAGCTTCAGTAGTGTGATAGATTTTGAGTGGTTCTTCAACCATTGGTTCAGTAGGTACCACTAATTTTTTGGTATTTTGTGTTTCCTACCCATAACTAATATAGAAAACAAGAGCACACAATAAAAACTACTTAGTGATAAAGCAAACAAGCACACACGAGAATATTCATCCCACGCTATAACTCCCCGGCAACGGCGCCAGAAAAAGGTCTTGATAACCCACAAGTATAGGGGATCAATTGTAGCCTCTTTTGATAAGTAAGAGTGTCGAACCCAACGAGGAGCTAAAGGTAGAACAAATATTCCCTCAAGTCCTATCGACCACCGATACAACTCTACGCACGCTTAACGTTCGCTTTACCTAGAACAAGTATGAAACTAGAAGTACTTTGTAGGTGTAACGGGATAGGTTTGCAAGAATATAAAAGAGCACTTACATAAAAACTAGGGGCTGTTTTAGGTAAAGAAGCAATAAATTTAGTATAGCGAGTGTGGAAAAGTGGTGGTAGGAGTTGCGAAATTGTCCCAAAGCAATTGACCACTTTACTAGACCAATAGCAAGTTTTATGTGTGAGAGGCCACTACTAGCATGTCATCCCTGACTTGTAATTCTATGCACTTATGATTCGAACTATTAGCAAGCATCCGCAACTACTAACGTTCATTAAGGTAAAACCCAACCATAGCATTAAGATATATTGGTCCCCCTTCAATCCCGTATGCATCAATTTCCATGCTAGGTTGAAGCTTCTTTCACTCTTGCCCTCCAATACATAGTCCTATCAACATACAACTAACCCTATGGTGTGATCCACGTGCACGCTCATATGATGGGCACCAAAGGACAGCAACATAATGATACGTCTCCAACATATCTATAATTTTTGATTGCTCCATGCTATATTATCTACTCTTTTGGACATTATTGGGTTTTATTATCCACTTTTATATTATTTTTGGGACTAACCTATTAACCGGAGGCCCAGCCCAGAATTGCTGTTTTTTTGCCTATTTTAGGGTTTCGAAGAAAAGGAATATCAAACGGAGTCCAAACGGAATGAAACCTTCGGAAACGTGATTTTTGGAACGAACAAGACCCAGCAGACTTGGACCCTACGTCAAGCAACCAACAGGGAGGCCACGAGGTAGGGCATGCCTACCCCCCCCCCCAGGCGCGCCCTCCACCCTCATGGGCCCCCTGTTGCTCCACCGACGTACTCCTTCCTCCTATATATACCTACGTACCCCCAAACGATCAGAAAAGGATACAAAACCCTAATTCCACCGCCGTAACTTTCTGTATCCACAAGATCCCATCTTGGGACCTGTTCCGAAGCTCCGCCGGAGGGGGCATCCATCACGGAGGGCTTCTCGATCAACACCATAGCCTCTCCGATGAAGTGTGAGTAGTTTACCTCAGACCTTCGGGTCCATAGTTATTAGCTAGATGGCTTCTTCTCTGTTTTTGGATCTCAATACAATGTTCTCCCCCTCTCTTGTAGAGATCTATTCTATGTAATCTTCTTTTTGCGGTGTGTTTGTTGAGACCGATGAATTGTGGGTTTATGATCAAGATTATCTATGAACAATATTTGAATCTTCTCTGAATTCTTTTATGTATGATTGGTTATCTTTGCAAGTCTCTTCGAATTATCAGTTTGATTTGGCCTACTAGATTGATCTTTCTTGCAATGGGAGAAGTGCTTAGCTTTGGGTTCAATCATGCGGTGTCCTTTCCCAGTGACAGCAGGGGCAGCAAAGCACGTATTGTATTGTTGCCATCGAGGATAACAAGATGTTTTTTATCATATTGCATGAATTTATCCCTCTACATCATGTCATCTTGCTTAAGGCATTACTCTGTTTTCATGAACTTAATACTCTAGATGAATGCTGGATAGCGGTCGATGAGTGGAGTAATAGTAGTAGATGCAGGCAGGAGTCGGTCTACTTGTCTCGGACGTGATGCCTATACACATGATCATACCTAGATATTCTCATAACTATGCTCAATTCTGTCAATTGCTCAACAGTAATTCGTTCACTCACCGTAAAATACTTATGCTCTTGAGAGAAGCCACTAGTGAAACCTATGGCCCCTGGGTCTATCTTCATCATATTACTCTTCCAATACTTAGTTATTTCCTTTGCTTTTTACTTTGCTTTTATTTTACTTTGCATCTTTATCACAAAAATACCAAAAATATTATCCTATCATATCTATCAGATCTCACTATCGTAGGTGACCGTGAAGGGATTGACAACCCCTTATCGCGTTGGTTGCGAGGAGTTATTTATTCTGTGCAGGTACGAGGGACTCGCGCGTAGCCTCCTACTGGATTGATACCTTGGTCCTCAAAAACTGAGGGAAATACTTACGCTACTGTGACGCCCGGATAGTTACGCTACAGTAATTCTCTGCTAATGATGCCACGTCACTTCAATTACTATCGCTAATCTCGTGTTAGTTCGAAACCGATTCAAATTCAAATTCAATTAAAGGCAGATAATAAAAGTTTTCAAACAATGAAACCAAAATGTTCAAGGTGGGTCAGATAAATCATGTGTAAATACGATGGAGAAAGCACACCTTTATAAAATGTTTAAACACTCTAAAATGAATAAAATAGTAACAATAATAATTATTTAAATGCTTTCAAAATGTTAAACAATTTCAAAACTATTTTGCTTCGATGCTAAGTGGTTTGTGGCTGTGGCTTAGCTTGCAACCTCTATTTTCTTGCCACTGTAGTATTTTACTAAAATGAGAAATAAAAGAAAACAAATAAACAGAAACTATAAAAAAAATAAGGTTTAAAAAACTGGAAAGCCCCAGGCCAACTGGGCCATCCGGCCCAACTCCTCCCTGGCCCAACCGGCCTCCCATATCCCCCCACCCTAGGAAACCCTAACCCAACCACCCGCACTCCCCCCCCCATGCCGTTCCCGCCCTCCCGATCCAATTTGGATTGGGGACGAGACCCCCACTCGCCCCACCCCGCTCGCTCCCCTCGTTCCCCTCCACCTCGCGCCGCACGCACGCATTGTGCCTGGGGGAAGAGATCCCCGCGCCTGATCCACCCACCAACCCTCACCGCCCCCTCTCCCAGATCTGGACGCGCCCCCGACCCCGTCGTCATCGCCGACGCCAGGCGCCGCCTCGCCTGCGCTGCCCCACCGTCGTCGCCCTGCGCCGAACCGACCATCGCCACCGACCAGGACGACCACGCCGGACGCCATCGCCGCTCCTCCCCTGCGTCACCGCGTCCCCGCGTCCCCGTCCTCCTCCCCAAAGGCTTCACCGAGCCTCGCCGACCCTCGTCTCTGCAACGTCGGTGAGGCACCGTCCTCTCCTCCTCCCGCCCGCGTGCTCGAACCCCGGTGCCGCGCACCGCGTGCCCCGGTCTTGCTGCTCTTCCTCCTGCCGCACGCGCTCACCACGCGCTCCGGATGACCCCATACCGCGCGCTCACGGCCGCGACCTTCTCCCCGCACCGCGACTGGACCGGCGCCCCCTGCACGCGCCCGTGCGCGCCCACCCGCGCCCACGGCCATCGCTGCCGGACGCCCGCGCCCGAGACGGTGCTCTGCCCGCTCCTGCTCACGGCCTCCTCGCCCCGCTCCCTCGACCATCCCACGCCCCGTGCCCCTGCTCCACGGCTGCTGCTGCCTCCTCTACCCACCGCAACCGCTGTGCCGCTACCTCCCCAGGTCGCCGTGGCCTCGCCTGTGCTGCTTCCTTGCCGCCCCGGCCGCCTGGCCGGCGCCGTGGCCACCGGCCTTCCCCTGCACCGCCCCCCCCTGCCGGGTCCGCCCGCACTGGCGTGCACTCGAACGAACGGGTGCTGGACACCCATTGCGCCCATCTCCACCCCAGCACCCGTTAGCCCGAACCGCTGTGGCCCCTTTGGCCCAATGACACTGGGGCCCACGCCCCAAAACTTTATTAAAAAAAAGAAGAATTAAAAATAAATAAATAAATAATAATTACATTAATTAATTAATCAATAAGTGAATTAATTAAGTTAATTAATCATGTTTAATTAATCTAATTAACTAGTTAGTTTAATTAAATAGTAATTAGTTTAACTAAGACGTAATTAACCTAAACAGTGTATGGCAGGTGGGTCCCACTGGACCCACATGTCAGTTTGACCCAGTCAACTCTGTTGACTGCTGACGTCAGCATGACATCATGCTGATGTCATTAATTTATTTTCGAATTAATTTAAATAATTAATTAAATACCAGAAATTAATAAAATCTTTAGAAAATCATATCTTTTAATCCGTAACTCGGATTAAAATATTTTCAACATGAAAGTTGCTCAGAACGACGAGACGAACCCGGATACACAGCCCGTTCATCCGCCACACACCCCTAACATATCAAACTCGCAACTTTCCCCCTCCGGCTCCTCTGCCCGAAAACGCGAAACACCGGGGATTCTTTCCCGAATGTTCCCCCCTTCACCGGTATCACCTCATACTACGTTAGGGCACCCCTAGCACCGATACTTGTCATACCATGCATCGCTATGCATCTGTTTGCTTACGTATTTATTGTTTCTTCCCCCTCTTCTCTCGCAAGACACCGAGACCGACGCCGCTGCTACCCAGTACGACTACGGAGTTGACGACTCCTCTCTCTTGCCAGAGCAACCAGGCAAGCCCCCCCCCCTTTTGATCACCAAATATCGCCTACTCTTCTCTATACTGCTTGCATTAGAGTAGTGTAGCATGTTACCGCTTTCCGTTATTCCTATCCTGATGCATAGCCTGTCCTTGCTACTACTGTTGTTACCATTACCTGCTATCCTACTACTTAGTATAGGATGCTAGTGTTCCATCAGTGGCCCTACACTCTTGTCCATCTGCCATGCTATACTACTGGGCCGTGATCACTTCGGGAGGTGATCACGAGCATATACAATATACTTTACACAGTTACCTTACCTGTGATACTGTTCGGAGATGGGGGCTGAAGGGGCAGGTGGCTCCATCCCGGTAGAGGTGGGCCTGGGTTCCCGACGGCCCCCGACTGTTACTTTGAGGCGGAGCGACAGGGCAGGTTGAGACCACCTAGGAGAGAGGTGGGCCTGGTCCTGGTCGGCGTTCGCAGATACTTAACACGTTTAACGAGATCTTGGTATTTGATCTGAGTCTGGCCACTGGCCTATACGCACTAACCATCTACGCGGGGACAGTTATGGGCACTCGACGTCGTGGTATCAGCCGAAGCACTTCGTGACGCCAGCGACTGAGCGGCGCGCGCCGGGTTGGACCGCGTAACGTGACTTCCTTTGTAATGGAGGTTTCTAGGTCTGCTCTCCGGCCGCGTACGCAACGTGCAGGTGTGCTATGGGCGATGGGCCCAGACCCCTGTGCGCTTAGGTTTAGACCGGCGTGCTGGCCTCTCTGTTGTGCCTAGGTGGGGCTGCGACGTGTTGATCTTCCGAGGCCGGGCATGACCCAGAAAAGTGTGTCCGGCCAAATGGGATCGAGCGTGTTGGGTTATGTGGTGCACCCCTGCAGGGAAGTTAATCTATTCGAATAGTCGTGATCTTCGGTAACAGGATGACTTGGAGTTGTACCTTGACCTTATGACAACTAGAACCGGATACTTAATAAAACACACCCTTCCAAGTGCCAGATACAACCGGTGATCGCTCTCTCACAGGGCGACGAGGGGAGGATCATCAGTTAGGGTTATGCTATGCGATGCTACTTGGAGGACTTCAGTCTACTCTCTTCTACATGTTGCAAGATGGAGGTGGCCAGAAGCGTAGTCTTCGAAAGGACTAGCTATCCCCCTCTTATTCCGGCATTCTGCAGTTCAGTCCACATATGATAGCCTTATTCCAGTTGATACCAATGCATAAATATGTAGTGTAGCTCCTTGCTTGCGAGTACTTTGGATGAGTACTCACGGTTGCTTTCTCCCTCTTTTCCCCCTATCCCTTCTACCTGGTTGTCGCAACCAGATGTTGGAGCCCAGGAGCCAGACGCCACCGTCGACGACGACTCCTACTACACCGGAGGTGCCTACTACTACGTGCTGCCCGCTGACGACGACCAGGAGTAGTTTAGGAGGATCCCAGGCAGGAGGCATGCGCCTCTTTCGATCTGTATCCCAGTTTGTGCTAGCCTTCTTAAGGCAAACTTGTTTAACTTATGTCTGTACTCAGATATTGTTGCTTCCGCTGACTCGTCTATGATCGAGCTCTTGTATTCGAGCCCTCGAGGCCCCTGGCTTGTAATATGATGCTTGTATGACTTATTTTATTTGTAGAGTTGTGTTGTGATATCTTCCCGTGAGTCCTTGATCTTGATCGTACACATTTGCGTGCATGATTAGTGTACGGTCAAATCGGGGGCGTCACAGCTACTTTGCTGCATCATCCTTTCCTCTTCAAGGAAATCCAACGCGGTGCTCAAGAGGTAGCAAGAAGATTTCTGGCGCCGTTGCCGGGGAGTCTACGCAAAAGTCAACATACCAAGTACCCATCACAACCCTTATCTCCCGCATTACATTATTTGCCATTTGCCTCTCGTTTTCCTCTCCCCCAGTTCACCCTTGCCGTTTTTATTCGCCCTCTCTCTCTATCCTCCCTCTCTTTCTCTATTTTCCTCTTTTTGCCTGCTTGCTTTTTGTTTGCTTGTGTGTTGGATCGCCTGCTTGTCTCGATGGATCTTCCCCAATTTGGTGATCTTCTCCTTGAAAGGTTAGAAGAAATTGAAAACAACATTAGGAGTTTTATGGTCTTGCAATTTGAGCATAATAGTTTCTTTAGAAATGAGCTTAAGGAACAAAAAAGTTTTATCAGTTTTATGAATAAAGATCTCGATGATATGTCTAAAGAATTGGATGGTTTAAGATCCCAAATTTCTCGTCTTGAGAAATTGACCGTTGAAATTTCGGATAAGCAGGCTACCTTAGTTAATAGGATGGCCGCTAAACCGAGTTCCTATGAAAATAAAGATGAAGATCTAAAAGTTATTGATGTGTCCCCTATTAAATCTTTGTTTTTCAATATGAATCTTGATAATGATGGGACTGAATATGATCCACCTTTACCTAGAAGGCGTTCCAAAAATTCGGAGTTTTTAGATCTTGATGCTAAATTTGATGAAAGTGGGATTGAAGAAATTAAAACCCTAGATGTTGCTAAACCCACTATTTTGGATTTCAAGGAATTTAATTATGAAAATTGCTCTTTGATTGATTGTATTTCCTTGTTGCAATCCGTGCTAAATTCTCCTCATGCTTATAGTCAAAATATAGCGTTTACTAAACATATCGTTGATGCCTTGATGCAATCTTATGGAGAAAAACTTGAGTTGGAAGTTTCTATCCCTAGAAAACTTTACCATAAGTGGGAACCAACTATTAAAATTAAGATTAAAGATCATGAGTTCTATGCTTTATGTGATTTGGGTGCTATTGTTTCCACGATTCCAAAGACTTTGTGTGATTTGTTAGGTTTCCATGATTTTGATGATTGCTCTCTAAACTTGCACCTTGCGGATTCCACTATTAATAAACCAATGGGAAGAATCAATGATGTTCTTATTGCCGCAAATAGGAATTATGTGCCCGTAGATTTTATTGTTCTTGACATAGATTGCAATCCTTCATGTCCTATTATTCTTGGTAGACCTTTCCTTAGAACGATTGGTGCAATTATTGATATGAAGGAAGGAAATATTAGATTCCAATTTCCATTAAGTCAAGGAATGGAACACTTTCCTAGAAAGAAAATTAAATTACCTTATGAATCTATTATGAGAGGCACTTATGGATTGCCTACCAAATATGGCAATACCTAAATCTATCCTTCCTTTAATGCCTAGCTAGGGGCGTTAAACGATAGCGCTTGTTGCGAGGCAACCCAATTTTATTTTTATTCCCTTCTTTTTGCTCCTGTTTAGTAATAAATAATTTACCTAGCCTCTATTTTTGTTGTGTTTTTTTGTGTTTAATTAGTGTTTGTGCCAAGTAGAACCGTTGGGAAGACTTGGGGAAAGTCTTGTTATCTTGCTGTAAAAAACAGAAACTTTAGCGCTCACGAGAACTGCTGCCATTTTTATTTGGAAAGTGCTATTTAATTAATTCCTTTTGAAGATGATTAATAAATAAATTCCTCACGTCCAGATATTTATTTTAGAATTTTTGGGGTTCCAGATCTTGCGCTAGCCACAGATTACTACAGACTGTTCTGTTTTTGACAGATTCTGTTTTTCGTGTGTTGTTTGCTTATTTTGACGAATCTATGGCTATTAATATAGTTTAAAAAACCATATATATGTTGGAATACAGTAGGTTTAACACCAATATAAAAAAAGAATGAGTTTATTACAGTACCATGAAGTGGTCTTTTGTTTTCTTTCGCTAACGGAGCTCACGAGATTTTCTACTTTAAGTTTTGTGTTGTGAAGTTTTCAAGTTTTGGGTAAAGATTTGATGGATTATGGAACAAGGAGTAGCAAGAAGTAACGCCCTCGATGCGGCTATATCTCCTACGTGTCGAAGCACGACTTAGAGGCATAACCGCATTAAAAGCAATGTCACAAGTAAGGTAATCTTCACAACAACCCATGTAAATAGATAAAAGGGGAAAAGGTACATAGTTGGCTTACACTCGCCACGTCACACAAATACATGAATAACATTACAATCATCCAATACACTCATGGTCCGACTACGGTACCAAAATAAAAGATCAACCCCCACATGTGACGCGGTCCCCGATCGCCCCAACTGGGCACCACTACTGATCATCTGGGAAAGACACATAGTAACGGCGAGAGTCTTCATCGAACTCCCACTTGAGCTCCAGCACATCATCTGGAATGGTATCATCGGTCCTTGCATCTGGTTGTGAAACTAAACTGTGAGTCACGGGGACTCAGCAATCTCACACCCTCCGATCAAGACTATTTAAGCTTATAGGAAAGGGCAAGGTATGTGGAGCTGCAGCAAGCGACTAGCATATATGGTGGCTAACCTGTTCGCAAAAGAGAGTGAGAAGAGAAGGCAAAAGCACGGTCGAACAACTATGATCACGAAGTGATCCTAGAACAACCTACGTCAAGCATTACTCCAACACCGTGTTCACTTCCCGGACTCCGCCGAGAAGAGACCATCACGGTTACACACGCGGTTGATTCATTTTAATTAAGTTAAGTTTCATGTTATCTACAACCGGACATTAACAAATTCCCATCTGCCCATAACCGCGGGCACGGCTTTCGAAAGTTCAAATCCCTGCAGGGGAGTCCCAACTTAGCCCATCACAAGCTCTCATGGTCAACGAAGGATATTCCTTCTCCCGAGACATTCCGATCAGACTCAGCATCTCGGTTTTACAAGACATCCTCGACAATGGTAAAACAAGTCCAGCAACACCGCCCGAATGTGCCGACAAATCCCGATAGGAGCTGCACATATCTCGTTCTCAGGGCACACTCAGATTGTCCAAACTTCTGGTAGGCCAGCCTAGAGTTGCCCCTCGTGGCCATCGGCGGCTGACGAGGTGGACCAACACTCAGAGGAGCACTAGCCCGGGGGGTTAAATAAAGATGACCCTTGGGCTCCGGAAACCCAACGGAAAAAGAGGCTAGGTGGCAAATGGTAAAACCAAGGTTGGGCATTGCTGGAGGAGTTTTATTCAAGGTGAACTGTCAAGGGGTTCCCATTATAACCCAACCGCGTAAGGAACGCAAAATCCAGGAACATAACACCGATATGACGGAAACTAGGGCGGCAAGAGTGGAACAAAACACTAGGCAAAAGGCCGAGCCTTCCACCCTTTACCAAGTATATAGGTGCATTAAGATAAACAAGATAATATGGTGATATCCCAACAATAAACAATGTTCCAACAAGGAACGATCTCCAATCTTCACCTGCAACTAGCAACGCTATAAGAGGGGCTGAGCAAAGCGGTAACATAGCCAATCAACGGTTTGCTAGGACATGGTGGGTTAGAGGTTTGACATGGCAATTTGGGAGGCATGATAAGCAAGTGGTAGGTATCATAGCATAGGCATAGCAAAAGAGCGAGCATCTAGCAAGCAAAGATAGAAGTGATTTCGAGGGTATGATCATCTTGCCTGCAAAGCTGTCAGAGTTGACTTGATCCTCGTAAGCAAACTCAACGGGCTCCTCGTTCGCGAACTCGTCTCCCGGCTCTACCCAAACAAGACAAACAAGCAAAAGGAAAACAATCAACCACGTGCAATGCTCAAACAACATGATGCAAACATGGTATGCTATGCGGGATGCGATATGTGATGCATATGCAAGATTTGATAAGGAATGATTGAACCTGGCCTCACTTGGAAATCCAAGATTGCCACTGGAAAGGTGAGGTGATTTCGGTTGAAATCGATATAAAGATCACCGGAATCGGATGCACGGTTTGGAAATGGCAAGCAAAACAAATATGGCACCGGTCTGCGATAATCAGCAAGTAGCCATCTAAATGCATCAAGATAAATATGCTACAGCACTCAAACATAACAACAAAATACATGGCAGGGATTCACTCATGAAGCTTGACAAAAGATGAACACTGAGGTACGGCTAATTCATCCATTAACAGGTTCAAACAAGCATGGCAAAAGTGCAAAAGATAACAGGTTTCAGACTTAGTGAAATTAACACAAGTCTGGAATTTAACATCAGGAAGCACACTTTAGAGCATGAAAACTACATGCTACCGGAACTTAACATGGCAAAGCAAAGCATGGAATGAAGCTACTCAAAGCACTTAACAAAAGTCCCTTAGTAACCTTGAGCCAAAAGGGATCAAAAAATACAATTGCAAGCATGTGAACATGGCAAAAACATAAACAGATCTCAGACTTAGTGAAAAACTGGATCATGCAAATCAGTTAACGAGTAGGCATGTTTACGAGCTTGATGCACTCACTACAGAGCATTTCATGAAAAACTAAGCATATACCCATCAAGAATACATGGCAAAGAAGCTATACATGTCAAGAACAACAACATAGCGTGCACGGATCAATAGCAACTTCCTCGGCAAAATCGCTAACATGTCAATAATCTGCCAGGATTCACGATATAGCAAAAGTAGAGCTCGATTGACTCAAGCTAGGGTGCTCCATAAATGCAAACAAAGACATGGATGGATAGATCACCACAATGTTAACAAAACAACCTTGCTGACCATCCTTAAAAGAGGCACGGATCACTAGGAAACAACATGAACATATGGCATACCGACAAAATCAGGACAAGGACTTTGTGAAATTCTAAGTCCCTGAAATCAGCATTACCGATTACACTACTTTGCAAGCTTGTACTAGTCACCACACATATCACAAAAATACATGGTAAGCACCTCTGTAAAGATGGCATGGCATATAACAAAACACATGTAGAGGTCAGGATCATATCATGCACACATCAAACATGGCAAAAATGACAAATAGCTATTTGATGAAGCAGCTGACAAAACCCTCACATAGCCCTCTTCCAACAGCATTTCGGGCATCAAGATGAGCTCAAATGAAAATGATGCAATCATATGAAATGATGTACTCGTTGAGGCGAACATTTTGATAAGCTACATGCGCAAATCGGAGCTACGGATGCAGAGATACGATATGATGAAGATAGCAAAAAAATAAGAGGAGAGGGGAAAGTCAACCGAGTTCAAAACTCAGATCTAGGGTTCCTCCGAGGTACTGTAGCAGCGGCGCGCGAACCGAGAACTCCGGCGAGGAACTTCCACTCCGGCGAGGAAGAAGCACCGATCCGGCGAGGGGGCAGCCGAATCCGGCGGGAGGGGGCGGCGGCGCGGCTCTCTGGTGCCTCGGGACGCTGCGGCGTCGTCGGAGAAGGAGGGCGGCGAGGAGGACGCGGCGGCCGGCAATGGCGGGCGCGGCAGCCGGCGCAACAACGGTGAGGTGGCGGGGCGGCGCAGGCGAAGGCGTCGGGGAAGAAGGGCGGCGTGGGCGGCTCGCCTGGCCGGTGCGGGCGGCGGAAGGAGACCGGGCCGGGAGGGCCCCGCACGGGCCTCGCGGGCCCGCGGGGACGGCGGCGAACTGGGGACCGGCCCAGGGACACGTGGCGACGGTGGATAGGTCCGTCGGAGCGGGCGGACACATCCGCTGCCCGGATTTTTGTCCGGCGGCGGCGGGTGGAGTTTTTAGGGTTAGGGGGAGAAAGAGACCCAGGATTTTTGGAAGGGGATCTATATATAGGCATAGAGAGAGTTAGGAAGCTCCAAATGGAGTGCGGTTTTCAGCCATGCGATCGTGATCGAATGCTCTAGACGATAGAAGGGGTTTAGGTGGGTTTTGGGCCAAATTGGAAGGGTGTTGGGATGCAACACAAACGAGGCCTTCTCGGTCCCTCGGTTAACCGTTGGAGTATCAAACGAAGTCCAAATGGCACGAAACTTGACAGGCGGTCTACTGGTAGTAAACCAAGGCCGCATGGCAAGTTTCAGTACAATCCAGAATTGTTTAACCCCCACACATGAAAAGAGGTAGAAAGGGGCACCGGAGGAGATAGGAGCGCCAGAATGCAAAACAGACAACGGGGAAATGCTCGAATGCATGAGATGAACACGTATGCAAATGCAATACACCTGATGACATGATATGAGATGCATGACAAAGGCAACAACACGGAGACAAAAACCCGAATCCAAGGTAAATAAAATAACTTAGGGCCGGAAACGTCAAGAGTTGGGATACATATAAGGTAAATTACATCCGGGGTGTTACAACACTCCACCACTATGAAAGGATCTCGTCCCGAGATCTAGGACTGGAAAAACATCGGGTACTCAGAACGGAGGTGATCCTCGCGTTCCCAGGTAGCTTCACGGTCGGAATGGTGTGACCACTTGACTTTGAGGAATTTGATTGACTTATTGCGAGTCTTGCGCTCAGCTTCTTCAAGAATAGCAACGGGGTGCTCACGATAAGAAAGGTCTTCTTGGAGATCAATGTCTTCGAAGTTGACGGTGCGGTCAGGGGTCTTGAAGCACTTGCGGAGCTGAGAGACATGGAACACGTCGTGCACGTTTGCAAAGTTTGAAGGAAGCTCGAGTTGATAGGCGAGATCGCCTCTCTTGCGGACGATCTTGAAAGGGCCCACGTATCTACTGGCAAGCTTCCCTTTGATACCGAAGTGACGAGTACCTTTCATTGGAGAGACGCGGAGGTAAACATGGTCTCTGATCTCGAAAGCCAAATCACGATGCTTACTATCATAGTAGCTCTTCTGGCGCAATTGCGCTGCTTTGAGGTTATCACGAATGACTTTGCACATTTCCTCTTCCTCTGTGATCAAGTCATTTCCAAGAAGTTGACGTTCACCGGTCTCTGACCAGTTAAGAGGAGTACGACACTTCCTGCCATAGAGAATTTCAAATGGGGCCTTGCCCGAACTCGCTTGAAAGCTGTTGTTGTAGGAGAACTCAGCATATGGAAGACAATCTTCCCACTTCATACCGAAAGAGATAACGCAAGACCTGAGCATATCTTCGAGAATCTGATTGACACGCTCGACTTGACCGCTAGTTTGAGGATAAAAAGCTGTGCTGAAACAGATGTTGGTGCCCATGGCCTTCTGAAAAGAATCCCAAAACTTGGAGGTAAATATGCTGCCACGGTCTGAAGAGATCAACTGCGGAATACCGTGCGGAGAGACAATCCAAGAGGTATAAAGCTCCGCCAATTGAGCTGCAGTGATAGACTCTTTGATGGGCAGAAAATGAGCCACTTTAGTGAGTTTGTCGATGACAACGAATATAGCATCATTGCCACGCTTGGACTTTGGAAATCCCGTCACGAAGTCCATATCAGTGTGGTCAAACTTCCATTCTGGAATGGCAAGAGGTTGGAGGAGACCAGCTGGTCATTGGTGTTCTGCCTTCACTCTTCTGCAGACATCACATTCATTCACGAACTGAGCAATCTTGCGCTTCATTCGAGTCCACCAATATGCCTGCTTGAGGTCCTGGTACATCTTCGTACTCCCAGGGTGGATGGAGAGGAGTGAATTGTGAGCCTCGTTCATAATGACTTTAGGAAGGTCACCTTTAGGCACAACAATGCGATCCTCGAAGAAGAGAGTATCCTTGTCATCAAGGCGATAGCACTTGTACTTGGATTGACTCTTGGCAATCCCAATCTTCACCTTCTTCACCATAGCATCAAGAAGTTGAGCCTCGCGAATTTGATCTTCCAAAGTAGGAGAGACTTGAAGGTTGGCGAGGAAACCTTGAGGAACAACTTGCAGATTGAGTTTGCGGAAAGCTTCACAAAGCTCGGGTTGATAAGGCTCGAGAATCAAACTGTTGCAGTAAGCCTTCCTGCTCAATGCGTCAGCAATTACATTGGCCTTGCCTGGAGTATATTCGATGCTTGGATTATACTCTTGAATCATTTCGACCCAACGAGTCTACTTGAGGTTGAGATTAGGCTGAGTGAAGATGTACTTGAGACTCTTGTGGTCAGTGAAGATGTCCACTTTTCTTCCCAATAAGAGATGTCTCCAGGTCAAAAGAGCATGCACAACTGCCGCCAACTCGAGGTCATGAGTGGGGTAGTTCTTCTCGTTGGGCTTCAACTGGCGAGAGGTATAAGCCACAACGTTCTTCTCTTGCATCAACACTGCACCACGACCTTGAAGAGAGGCATCACAGAAGACCTCGAACGGTTTGGATTCATCAGGAGGAGTCAGAACAGGAGCAGTGACTAATTTCTCTTTCAAGGTGTTGAAAGCGATGTCACATTCAGGAGACCAAACGTACTTGACGTGCTTCTGGAGAAGGTTGGAAAGCGGCTTTGCGATCTTTGAAAAGTTCTCAATGAACCTTCGACAATAGCTTGCGAGACCAAGGAAGCTGCGGAGTTGCTTCACATTCTGAGGTGGTTCCCAATTCACAATTGCAGACACCTTCTCAGGATTCACCGCTATGCCCTTGGCAGAGATGATATGTCCAAGATAGAGAACCTCATCGAGGCAAAACTCGCACTTTGAAAACTTGGCGTAGAACTGATGTTCTCTGAGCTTATCGAGCACCAAACGCAAGTGCATGGCATGATCTTCCTTGTTCTTGGAAAAGACCAAAATGTCATCGAGGTAGACCAAGACGAAGTCATTTGTCTAGGGATTGAAGATGAAGTTCATCATGCGAGAGAAAGTCGGCGGAGCGTTGACGAGGCCAAAAGACATGACAGTGTATTCATATGAACCATAGCTTGTTCTGAATGCCGTCTTGGGGATATCTTGCTCACGAATTCGGATCTGGTGATAGCCCATACGAAGATCAATCTTGGAGAATACTTGAGCACCTTTGAGTTGTTCAAACAGCTCGTTGATGTTGGGAAGTGGGTACTTGTTCTTTATAGTCTTCTTGTTCAATGGACGGTAGTCAACACAGAGTCGGTCCGTTCCATCCTTCTTCTTCACAAAAAGAACTCCACAACCCCACGGAGAAGAACTAGGTCGGATGAGACCCATTCGCTCTTGAACATCGAGTTGCTTCTTCAGCTCCTTCAACTTTTCAGGTCCAAGCTTGTAAGGACGTTTGCAAACAGGTTCCGTACCAGGCTCAAGATCAATAACGAATTCAACTGGCCGGTGCGGAGGCATTCCTGGAAGCTCTTCTAGAAAGACGTCTTGATATTCGCAAACGACTGGAATTTGAGAGATGGCATCCAGTTCACCCTTCTCATTGAGAGAAAACAGATGGATGGTATTATCCCGAGCGGCAAAGACAATTACATCCTCAGACGAATGAGTCAATTGAATCTGTCTGGCTGCACAATCAAGCTGAGCCTTGTGCTTAGAAAGCTAGTCCATTCCAAGAATAAGATCAATATCCGAGTTACCAAGGACCATTGGAGAAGCCAGAAACTTGAAATCACCCATCATGATAGAAACATCCGGAACCTCATAGTTTGCGAGCAAACATTTACCCGGTGAGACAACTGCTAACGGTTTATGCAAAACTTGAGAAGATAACTCATGCTTAGATGCAAAAGGTCTCGAGATGAAACAATGCGATGCACCAGTGTCAAAAAGTACTTTTGCAGGAACATCGTTAACAGGAAGGTTACCCATGATGACATCTGATGAGTCCTCTGCCTGAGCTGCATTCATCAAGTTGACCTTGGCGTGCTTGGGGTTATGCTTGATCACAGCTGTACTTGTCGATCTCACAGGAGGAGGAGGAGGGAGACTCCTCTGATTGAAGCATTTGTTGGCATAGTGACCCTTCTGTTGGCACTTGTTGCACGTGACCTCTGAAAGCGGACGGTGATACGGAGCACTTGATCTTTGAGCTTGAGACGAAGTCTTGTTCTGAAAGCCAGGGTTGGGTGGGTGGGAAGATCCACTGCCACCTTTGCTCTTCTGCTGATAAGGCTGATGGAACGGAGGAGGAGGAAGCCAATACTTCTGCTGCTTAGCCACTTGAGTTGAGGAAGAAGGAGTAGCATCTCTGACTCACTTCTTGGAAGCATCGCACTTCAGTTGAGCAGTCTCTTGCTTCATTGCCATGTTGTAAAACTCATCGTACCTCTTGGTCTCAAAGAGGACAAGAGCTAGCTGGATTTCTTCTCTGAGACCACCCCTGAACTGGTATATCATGCTCTTCTCGTCAGGGACGTCTTGCTTAGCAAAATGGGCGAGCTTCTGAAACATCTTTTTGTACTTGTAAACAGACATAGTGCCATGCTTCAGGTTGCGGAATTCCTCACGCTTGCTTTCAACCACACTCTGAGGAATATGATGAGCTTTGAAGTCTTGACAGAATTCATCCCAGGTAATCACACGGCCTCCTCTGGAATCTTTGTACTGCTGAAACCATTCTGCAGCTTGGTCTTTGAATTGGAAGGAGGCGAACTTGACAAAGTCCTCGGGCCTGACGTTACTGCACTCGAAATGCTTGCATATGTCCACGAGCCAATCATCAGCGTCTGTTGCCTCAACACAATTGCTGAAGGTCTTTGGCTGGTTAGCAAGGAACTGGTTGAGTGTAGCAAAGTGGTTCTGATTGTTGCCATGACCCAGGTTCCCTTGGTTGCGCTCTTGAAGAAGTTGCATGATCAGCTGCGTGTTTGCATTGGTAGCGGCCATCACAGCTTGCCATGCCTCCGGAGGTGGAGGTGGTGGTGGCGGATCAGGATTCGGAGTCGTGCGCGTTGGAGGAGCCATCCTGAATAGGTTGACATCCGTTAGCACATCGACAGACAAATATTGAAGCTGAATCAAACGGGTTGAAATTGCAACATATAGTCTTCACATCCGAACAAAATGAACGACTGCATTCCAATTGAAATGGTCATATATCCATAAATTGAGAAGCCACTTAGAATTGAAGTAGAAGAATAAAAAACAACAAGGTACGGAACAAGAACGAATACTTGGTGAGGATCGCCCAATCCCAAACCAAATATCCGCGGAAGAAGAACTAGAGCTACAAGAATTCCCACCTATGAAACTCTCGAACCTTTCCGGTTATGCAATCAGGTGTTGGGGATACAGGGGAAGCATAATATCTCACCCAAATCTAGCAAATCCTACATCCAGCTGTATCCATCCTTCAACACATAACCGAGAAAAACTTCGGAAATCATTTACCTCAACCTTCGAAAAGCATCCGTTATACGAGTTATGGCAATACTCCCGAACTCCCGCCCCAGTACTGGGTAGCGTCGACGTTATCTCACCAATAACTGCATAAAAGAGATTTTTGATGTCGGCGAAACTCAGGTATTCCAGAATCTCAACGATAAAATTGTGACGACAACACCTCGGATCTCAACTCCCCAGGACACTACCACAACCCCTAAATGATAGGAGGCACCAAGAACAATGTTCTCGTCACAAATCGATCAGAACGATTCCAAGATACCCGCGTGATCCTAATTTTTTTTAGTGAAATTTGAGAAGAGAAGAGTCAAAACTCTACGTCAGGACGCCTTACCAGAGCGATGAAGGGACTGGGGAGTAAAAATAATTCCTAAACTCTCCGATATATAATTCCTAAAAGACTCAAAACTTTTTTCTAGACTCAACAACGCCAATGATTCGATCAAGCAGAGGGGCTCCTAAGGTCGGGGAAGGCTCTGATTACCAACTTGTAACGCCCTCGATGCGGCTATATCTCCTACGTGTCGAAGCACGACTTAGAGGCATAACCGCATTGAAAGCAATGTCGCAAGTAAGGTAATCTTCACAACAACCCATGTAAATAGATAAAAGGGGAAAAGGTACATAGTTGGCTTACACTCGCCACATCACACAAATACATGAATAACATTACAATCATCCAATACACTCATGGTCCGACTACGGTACCAAAATAAAAGATCAACCCCCACATGCAACACGGCCCCCGATCGCCCCAACAAGGCACCACTACTGATCATCTGGGAAAGACACATAGTAACGGCGAGAGTCTTCATCGAACTCCCATTTGAGCTCAAGCGCATCGTCTGGAACGGTATCATCGGTCCCTGCATCTGGTTGTTGAAGTAAACTGTGATTCACGGGGACTCAGCAATCTTGCACCCTCGCGATCAAGACTATTTAAGCTTATAGGTAAAGGCAAGGTAATATGTGGAGCTGCAGCAAGCGACTAGAATATATGGTGGCTAACCTGTTCGCAAAAGAGAGCGAGAAGAGAAGGCAAAAGCACGGTCGAACAACTATGATCACGAAGTGATCCTAGAACAACCTACGTCAAGCATTACTCCAACACCGTGTTCACTTCCTGGACTCCGCCGAGAAGAGACCATCACGGTTACACACGCGGTTGATTCATTTTAATTAAGTTAAGTTTCATGTTATCTACAACCGGACATTAATAAATTCCCATCTGCCCATAACCGCGGGCACGGCTTTCGAAAGTTCAAATCCCTGCAGGGGAGTCCCAACTTAGCCCATCACAAGCTCTCACGGTCAACGAAGGATATTCCTTCTCCTGAAACATTCCGATCAGACTCGGCATCTCGGTTTTACAAGACATCCTCGACAATGGTAAAACAAGTCCAGCAACACCGCCCGAATGTGCCGACAAATCCCGATAGGAGCTGCACATATCTCGTTCTCAGGGCACACTCAGATTGTCCAAACTTCCGGTAGGCCAGCCCAGAGTTGCCCCTGGTGGCCACCGGCGGCTGACGAGGTGGACCAACACTCAGAGGAGCACTGGCCCGGGGGGTTTAAATAAAGATGACCCTTGGGCTCCGGAAACCCAAGGGGAAAAGAGGCTAGGTGGCAAATGGTAAAACCAAGGTTGGGCATTGCTGTAGGAGTTTTATTCAAGGCGAACTGTCAAGGGGTTCCCATTATAACCCAACCGCGTAAGGAACGCAAAATCCGGGAACATAACACCGATATGACGGAAACTAGGGCGGCAAGAGTGGAACAAAACACTAGGCAAAAGGCTGAGCCTTCCACCCTTTACCAAGTATATAGGTGCATTAAGATAAACAAGATAATATGGTTATATCCCAACAATAAACAATGTTCCAACAAGGAACGATCTCCAATCTTCACCTGCAACTAGCAATGCTATAAGAGGGGCTGAGCAAAGCGGTAACATAGCCAATCAACGGTTTGCTAGGACATGGTGGGTTAGAGGTTTGACATGGCAATTTGGGAGGCATGATAAGCAAGTGGTAGGTATCGTAGCATAGGCATAGCAAAAGAGCGAGCATCTAGCAAGCAAAGATAGAAGTGATTTCGAGGGTATGATCATCTTGCCTGCAAAGTTGTCAGAGTTGACTTGATCCTCGTAAGCAAACTCAACGGGCTCCTCGTTCGCGAACTCGTCTCCTGGCTCTACCCAAACAAGACAAACAAGCAAAAGGAACACAATCAACCACGTGCAATGCTCAAACAACATGATGCAAACATGGTATGCTATGCGAGATGCGATATGTGATGCATATGCAAGATTTGACAAGGAATGATTGAACCTGGCCTCAACTTGGAAATCTAAGAGTGCCACTGGAAAGATGAGGTGATTTCGGTTGAAATCGATATAAAGATCACCGGAATCGGATGCACGGTTTGGAAATGGCAAGCAAAACAAACATGGCACCCGTCTGCGATAATCAGCAAGTAGCCATCTAAATGCATCAAGATAAATATGTTACAGCACTCAAACATAACAAAAAAAATAAATGGCAGGGATCCACTCATGAAGCTTGACAAAAGATGAACACTGAGCTACGGCTAATTCATCCATTAACAGGTTCAAACAAGCATGGCAAAAGTGCAAAAGATAACAGGGTTTCAGACTTAGTGAAATTAACACAAGTCTGGAATTTAACATCAGTAAGCACACTTTAGAGCATGAAAACTACATGCTACAGGAACTTAACATGGCAAAGCAAAGCATGGAATGAAGCTACTCAAAGCACTTAACAAAAGTCCCTTAGTAACCTTGAGCCAAAAGGGATCAAAAAATACAATTGCAAGCATGTGAACATGGCAAAAACATAAACAGATCTTAGACTTAGTGAAAAACTGGATCATGCAAATCAGTTAACGAGTAGGCATGTTTACGAGCTTGATGCACTCACTACAGAGCATTTCATGAAAAACTAAGCATATACCCATCAAGAATACATGGCAAAGAAGCTATACATGTCAAGAACAACAACATAGCGTGCACGGATCAATAGCAACTTCCTCGGCAAAATCGCTAACATGTCAATAATCTGCCAGGATTCACGATATAGCAAAAGTAGAGCTCGATTGACTCAAGCTAGGGTGCTCCATAAATGCAAACAAAGACATGGATGGATAGATCACCACAATGTTAACAAAACAACCTTGCTGACCATCCTTAAAAGAGGCACGGATCACTAGGAAACAACATGAACATATGGCATACCGACAAAATCAGGACAAGGACTTGATGAAATTCTAAGTCCCTGAAATCAGCATTACCGATTACACTACTTTGCAAGCTTGTGCTAGTCACCACACATATCACAAAAATACATGGTAAGCACCTCTGTAAAGATGGCATGTCATATAACAAAACACATGTAGAGCTCAGGATCATATCATGCACACATCAAACATGGCAAAAATGACAAATAGCTATTTGATGAAACAGATCTAACAAAACCCTCACATAGCCCTTTTCCAACAACATTTCGGGCATCAAGATGAGCTCAAATGAAAATGATGCAATGAGATGAAATGATGTACTCGTTGAGACGAACATTTTGATATGCTACACGCACAAATCGGAGCTACGGATGCAGAGATACAATATGATGAAGATAGCAAAAAAATAAGAGGAGAGGGGCAAGTCAACCGAGTTCAAAATTCAGATCTAGGGTTCCTCCGAGGTACTGTAGCAGCGGCGCGCGAACCGAGAACTCCGGGGAGGAACTTCCACTCCGGCGAGGAAGAAGCACCGATCCGGCAAGGGGGCAGCCGGATCCGGCGGGAGGGTGCGACGGCGTGGCTCTCTGGTGCCTCGGGATGCCGCGGCGTCGTCGGAGAAGGAGGGCGGCGAGGAGGACGCGGCGGCCGGTGCAACAACGACGAGGTGGCGGGGCGGCGCAGGCGACCGCGTCAGGGAAGAAGGGCGGCGCTGGCGGCTCGCTTGGTCGGTGCGGGCAGCGGAAGGAGACCGGGCCGGGAGGGCCCTGCACGGGCCTCGCGGACCCGCGGGGTCGGCGGCGAACTGGGGACCGGCCCAGGGACACGTGGCGATGGCGGATAGGTCCGGCGGAGCAGGCGGACACGACCGCTGCCCGGATTTTTGTCCGGCGACGGCGGGTGGAGTTTTTAGGGTTAGGGGAGAAAGAGACCCGGGATTTTTGGAAGGGGATCTATATATAGACATAGAGGGAGCTAGGAAGCTTCAAATGGAGTGCGGTTTTCGGCCACGCGATCGTGATCGAACGCTCTATACGATAGAAGGGGTTTAGGTGGGTTTGGGGCCAAATTGGAAGGGTGTTGGGCTGCAACACAAACGAGGCCTTCTCGGCCCCTCGGTTAACCGTTGGAGTATCAAACGAAGTCCAAATGGCACGAAACTTGATAGGCGGTCTATCGGTAGTAAACCAAGGACGCATGGCAAGTCTCGGTCCAATCCGGAATTGTTTAACCCCCACACACGAAAAGAGGTAGAAAGGGGCACCGAAGGAGATAGGAGCACCGGAATGCAAAACGGACAACGGGGAAAATGCTCGAATGCATGAGACGAACACGTATGCAAATGCAATGCACATGATGACATGATATGAGATGCATGACAAAGGCAACAACACACGGAGACAAAAACCCGAACCTGAGGTAAATAAAATAACTTAGGGCCGGAAACTGCAAGAGTTGGGATACATATAAGGTAAATTACATCCGGGGTGTTACACAAGAGCCTAAGCTTGGGGATGCCCATGGCACCCCCAAGATAATATAAGGACACCTAAAAGCCAAAGCTTGGGGATGCCCCGGAAGGCATCCCCCTTTTGTCTACTTTTATCGGTAACTTTACTTGGAGCTATATTTTTATTCACCACATGATATGTGTTTTGCTTAGAGCGTCTTATATGATTTGAGTCTTTGCTTTTTAGTTTACCACAATCATCCATGCTGTAAACACCTTTTGAGAGAGCCATACATGATTTGAAATTTGTTAGAATACTCTATGTGCTTCGCTTAGATCATTTGAGTTATATAGTTTTGCTCTAGTACTTCACTTATATTTTTGGGAGCACGGTGGTGGAATTGTTTTATAGAAACTATTGATCTCTCATGCTTCACTTAGATTATTTTGAGTCTTAAATAGCATGGTAATTTTCTTAAATAATCCTAATATGCTTGGTATTCAAGAATAGTAAAAACTTCCTTACGAGTGTGTTGAATGCTATGAGAAGTTTGATGCTTGATAATTGTTTTGAGATATGAAGATGGTGATATGCTTGGTAATTTGCTTAAATAATCCTAGTAGTTGTGAATTTGAGAAATACTTGTGTTAAAGTTTGTGATTCCCATAGCATGCACGTATGGTGAACCGTTATGTGATGAAGTCGGAGCATGATTTATTTTTTCATTGTCTTCCTTATGAGTGGCGGTCGGGGACGAGCGATGGTATTTTCCTACCAATCTATCCCCCTAGGAGCATGCGCGTAATACTTTGCTTTGATAACTTGTAGATTTTTGCAATAAGTATATGAGTTCTTTATGACTAATGTTGAGTCCATGGATTATACGCACTTTTCTTCCTTCCACCATTGCTAGCCTCTCTAATACCACGCACCTTTCGCCGGTATCATACACCCACCATATACCTTCCTCAAAACAGCCACCATACCTACCTATTATGGCATTTCTATAGCCATTCCGAGATATATTGACATGCAAATTTCCACCGTTCCGTTTATTATGACACACTCCATCATTGTCATATTGCTTAGCATGATCATGTAGTTGACATTGTATTTGTGGCAAAGCCACCATTCATAATTCTTTCATACATGTCACTCTTGCTTCATTGCATATCCCGGTACACCGCTGGAGGCATTCATATAGAGTCATATTTTGTTCTAAGTATCGAGTTGTAATTGTTGAGTTGTAAGAAAATAAAAGTGTGATGATCATCATTATTAGAGCATTGTCCCAGTGAGGAAAGGATGATGGAGACTATGATTCCCCCACAAGTCGGGATGAGACTCCGGACGAAAAATAAAAAAAAAAGGGAAAGAAAAGAGGCCATAAAAAAGGAGAAAAGGACCAAATAAAAAAATGAGAGAAAAGTAGAGAAGGGACAATGTTACTATCCTTTACCACATTTGTGCTTCAAAGTAGCACCATGATATTCATGATAGAGAGTCTCTCATTTCGTCACTTTCATATACTAGTGGGAATTTTTCACTATAGAACTTGGCTTGTATATTCCAATGATGGGCTTCCTCAAAATGCCCTAGGTCTTCATGAGCAAGCAAGTTGGATGCACACCCACTTAGTTTCTTTTGTTGAGCTTTCGTATACTTATAGCTCTAGTGCATCCGTTGCATGGCAATCCCTACTCACTCACATTGATATCTATTGATGGGCATCTCCATAGCCCGTTGATATGCCTAGTTGATGTGAGACTATCTTCTCCCTTTTTGTCTTCTCCACAACCACCATTCCATTCCACATATAGTGCTATATCCATGGTTCACGCTCATGTGTTGCGTGAAGATTGAAAAAGTTTGAGAATGTCAAAAGTATGAAACATTTGCTTGGCTTGTCATCAGGGTTGTGCATGATTTAAATACTTTGTGTGGTGAAGATAGAGCATAGCCAGACTATATGATTTTGTAGGGTTAACTTTCTTTGGCCATGTTATTTTGAGAAGACATGATTGCTTTGTTAGTATGCTTGAAGTATTATTATTTTTATGTCAATATTAAACTTTTATCTTGAATCTTTCGGATCTGAATATTCATACCACAATTAAGAAGAATTACATTAAAATTATGCCAAGTAGCACTTCACATCAAAAATTATTTTTTTTATCATTTACCTACTCGAGGACGAGCAGGAATTAAGCTTGGGGATGCTTGATACGTCTCCAACGTATCTATAATTTTTGATTGCTCCATGCTATATTATCTACTGTTTTGGACATTATTGGGATTTATTATCCACTTTTATATTATTTTTGGGACTAACCTATTAACCGCAGGCCCGGCCCAGAATTGCTGTTTTTTTGCCTATTTTAGGGTTTCGAAGAAAAGGAATATCAAACGGAGTCCAAACGGAATGAAACCTTCGGGAACGTGATTTTTGGAACGAACAAGACCCAGGAGACTTGGACCCTACGTCAAGCAACCAACAGGGAGGCCACAAGGTAGGGGCGCGTCTACCCCCCAGGCGTGCCCTCCACCCTCGTGGGACCCCTGTTGCTCCACCGACGTACTCCTTTCTCCTATATATACCTACGTATCCCCAAACGATCAGAAAAGGAGCCAAAACCCTAATTCCACCGCCGTAACTTTATGTATCCACGAGATCCCATCTTGGGGCATGTTCCGGAGCTCCGCCGGAGGGGGCATCCATCACGGAGGGCTTCTACATCAACACCATAGCCTCTCTGATGAACTGTGGGTAGTTTACCTTAGACCTTCGGGGTCCATAGTTATTAGCTAGATGGCTTCTTCTCTCTTTTTGGATCTCAATACAATGTTCTCCCCCTCTCTTGTGGACATCTATTCGATGTAATCTTCTTTTTGCGGTGTGTTTGTTGAGACCGGTTAATTGTGGGTTTATGATCAAGATTATCTATGAACAATATTTGAATCTTCTCTGAATTCTTTTATGTATGATTGGTTATCTTTGCAAGTCTCTTCGAATTATCAATTTGGTTTAGCCTACTAGATTGATATTTCTTGCAATGGGAGAAGTGCTTAGCTTTTGGTTCAATCTTGTGGTGTCCTTTCCCAGTGACAGTAGGGGCAGCAAGGCACATATTGTATTGTTGCCATCGAGGATAACAAGATGGGGTTTTTATCATATTGCATGAATTTATCCCTCTACATCATATCATCTTGCTTAAGGCATTACTCTGTTTTCATGAACTTAATACTCTAGATGCATGCTGGATAGCGGTCGATGAGTGGAGTAATAGTAGTAGATGCAGGCAGGAGTCGGTCTACTTGTCTCGGACGTGATTCCTATGCACATGATCATACCTAGATATTCTCATAACTATGCTCAATTCTGTCAATTGCTCAACAGTAATTCGTTCACCCACCGTAAAATACTTATGCTCTTGAGAGAAGCCACTAGTGAAACCTATGTCCCCCGGGTCTATCTTCATCATATTAATCTTCCAATACTTAGTTATTTCCTTTGCTTTTTTACTTTGCTTTTGATTTACTTTGCATCTTTATCACAAAAATACCAAAAATATTATCCTATCATATCTATCAGATCTCACTCTCATAAGTGACCGTGAAGGGATTGACAACCCCTTATCACGTTGGTTGCGAGGAGTTATTTGTTTTGTGCAGGTACGAGGGACTCGCGTGTAGCCTCCTACTGGATTGATACCTTGGTTCTCAAAAACTGGGGGAAATACTTACGCTACTTTGTTGCATCATCCTTTCCTCTTCAAGGAAATCCAACGTAGTGCTCAAGACGTAGCACATAACCACAAGCAAATTAAACCAATCATAGCAATTCACCAATTACCGATAGGACAACGAAAATCTACTCAGACATCATAGGATGGCAACACATCATTGGATAATAATATGAAGCATAAAGCACCATGTTCAAGTAGAGGGTACAGCGGGTTGCGGGAGAGTGGACCATTGTAGATAGATGGGGGAAGGTGATGAAGATGTTGGTGAAGATGACAGAGGTGTTGGTGTAGATCGCCGTCACACGATGATGGCCCCGGCGGCGTTCCGGCGCCACCGGGAGAGAGGGGGAGAGAGCCCCATTTATTCTTCTTCTTTCTTCACCTTCTCCCTAGATGGGACAAGGGTTTACCCCCTGGTCCATGGCTTCCATGGCGGCGGAGGGGCGAGAGCCCCTCCGAGATTGGATCTGTCTCTTTGTCTCTCTCTGTTTCTGCGTTCCAGATTCTGGCCTTTCACCGTTTCTTATATTCCCGGAGATCCGTAACTCCGATTTGGCTGAAATTTTAACACGATTTATATCCGGATATTGGCTTTGTTGCGACGAAAGAAAGGCAGCAACCACCTTACGGGGTGGCCACGAGGGTCAGGGACGCGCCCCCTGCCTCGTGCCCCCTCGGGCATCGTCTCGCGTTGATTCTTCTTCCCAAAAATCACATATATTCCCAAAAAATCTGTAAGTTTTTATCCCGTTTGGACTCCGTTTGATATGGATTTTCTACGAAACAAAAAACATGCAACAAACAGGAACTGACACTGGGCACTGGATCAATATGTTAGTCCCAAAAATAGTATAAAAAAGTTGCCAAAATTATATGAAAGTTGTATAGTATTGGCATGGAACAATCAAAAATTATAGATACGACGGAGACGTATCAGCATCCCTGAGCTTAATTCCTGCGACGTGTTTGAACCATCGCGAGGTTAACAACAGTAAACGGGGTGACGTGGCATCATTAGCATGGGATTACTGTAGCAGAAATATCCGGGCGTTACAGATTTGGTTTGTAGACCTAAGGAAAATGGTGGATTAGTAGTGCTTAATCTTCAAACTATGAACAACAACCTTATTTCTCAAGATGTTGTATAAATTTATCAACCACTGGGACCTCCCTTGGATCAATCTCATTTGGGAGTTCTATTATCCACATGGCCTTAAGACAACACCTCGAAAATATTGCTTCTTTTGGTGGAGACACTGTTTTAAATTCTTACCCACATACAAAGAACATGTTGTTTGTCTGATAGAAAATGGCATGACACTTGGGATGACACTCCAAAACAGCAACTTTGGCCTCACCTTTCCTCCTTCACTAAGGAGTGGCATATCACCCGGCACTCAATTGCTAATCTACAGGATATATCTGACATCTTTCATCTACCCCTATCAGTGGAGGCTTATGCACAATACCAAGACTTGACTGCTCTCCTTCAACATGTTTCTTTAACTAATGAGAATGATCAATGGTAAATTCCACCCGAGGCAACAAGATATCAAGTGTCCACAGTTTATAGAATTCTCACAGTACACTGTGATGTCATTCCAACACTGTTAGGACTGAGAGTATATCGACCAGAGAGGGTGAATGGGAGATTCAAATTTTCTTTCAAAATCTTTGAAACTTAATCCACACGCTGCAGCGGAATGTAGTATGGAAAGAAATGCTCGGAATCAGAGTTCTTCGTCAGAAGCATATTCATCCAAAAAAGCATTTACAACTGAGTGAGCTTGATGGATAATGGGTTTAACTACGATGAGAGTTATGCAATAGGCAAACATGTGTAAAAGAATGAAGCAAAACATAAAGAACACTCAAGGAAATGCAATGACGGAGTTACAAGGAAACAAACTAAAAGGTAGGAATAAAGGCAAAGATATTGAAATGATTTGATACTAGAACATAGGATAATAGACACAGAATAGAACAAAGATCAGAGAATCTAATGGCACGTAGAACGAATGAAATCTACTAAATGAATTGCAGTAGAGTAGATATAACCAGAGATGCTCGATGGCGACAAGAGATTTGGTAGACCAGTTCACCCTTCTGCCAAAGGGCTATGACTGGTTGGTGAAGTAAATATGCCCTAGAGGCAATAATAAAGTTGTTATTTATATTTCCTTATATCATGATAAATGTTTATTATTCATGCTAGAATTGTATTAACCGGAAATTTGATGCATGTGTGAATACATAGACAAAACACAGTGTCCCTGATATGCCTCTACTAGACTAGCTCGTTAATCAAAGATGGTTAGGCTCATTGCCTTCGCCATTGAAGCGGCGCCGGCGGAGGGCGCCGCCCGCGCCATCTCCGGTCTCCGCGCCTGTTTAGTGCCGAAGACACGTGACTGGACGGGTCGGGACGGATATCTACCATGCCCGTTCAATGCCATTATCCGTCCATCTGTCGCCATTAAGCAGACTCGCCGGCCGAGAAACCCACTCCGACGTTGCGCATTGACGCACCAGGGCGCCTGGCCTCACCGAAATCCGATATAAAGGCGGCCACACCCAGCTAACTCCACACCACAACACCAGATCCACCTCCCTTGCATTGCATCCAGCATGACCGTCAGCGGGAAAGCGTCGTGAGACAGTCTATCGCCGGAGATGAAGCACACGGTGGCCACCCTTGTCGCCGCCTGGCATAGCCGTTGTGCCAGGCGGATTGAGGCCGGCTTGCCGGCCAGCTCGCCCGAGGGCTCCGACAACGAGGACTTCACCATGATGGAGACGGGCTCCGACGACTCCGCCCCGGCTCCCGCGCCTCCTGTGCACGCCGGCTTCACCATGGAGCAGGCGCCGCCGCAGTTCAACGCCGCCATGGCGAAGGTGTAGCCGGCGCCGGCGCCTTTTTCAGCGTTCCAACAGACGCAGGAGGAACAATGGTACAACCCGTTCCTCCTGGAGCAGCACCGGTTAGCAGAGAGCCAGATCTATGACGAGCGCACGAGCGAGGAGGCCGTGGCGGTCATAGCTGCGGCGAACCCAAATTTTGCCGCGGAGCAGCGTGCCATCTACGATGTCGTCCGTGCTCAAGCCACCGCTCGGCGGGAAGCGGCGGCCGCAAAGGCGCAGCTGCAGGCGATCACGGAGGAGAACATAGCCAGTTGCACCTCCTACGCGCCGCCGACGAACCATCAGCCGGACCGGTGGGACGACGACAACCAAGGCGCCACCATTTCCCTCATGGACCTTGTTGGAAATATTGTAATATGTCTTGTGTAACGTATGTGGTAGCCTTGAGCTTCACGTATAGGATTAGGAGAGTAGTTAGAAGATATCCTCTTATCTTTCTATCCTTTCTTCTCTCTCTCTCTCGTGTAATCCTCCTCCACGGTTGGAGATCTCAACCGCACCATGTATTCCTACGAGACTAATCCCCTCATCCCAATCAATATATACCTCGTGGGCTCTCTGTATGAGAGTTGAGATGCTTTACCAATCTTAACATGGTATCAGAGCCATCTTCTTCCTCCACATCTAGCTCTCCACCAGATTAAACCTAGCCGCCATAAAAAACCTCCTTCAGATCAGAACCTAGCACCATGTCTTCTTCCTCCAGTTCGGCTTCCTTCTCTAGCTTGAACAACACAATCTCTGAACCTCTTAGCTGCACCAACTACATCCTATGGCGTGCCCAGGCTCGCTCTCAGATCATGGGAGCCGGTCTCTACGGGTACCTTGACCAAACAACTCCTGAACCTACCAAAACAATCACGTCCAAAAACTCTGAAGGAAAGGAACAGATTGTTCCAAATCCCGACTATGCCCCTTGGTTAATCCAAGACCAGCAGATCGTAGCCTACCTGCTGAGAAACCTCTCCAAAGAAATCCTAGTTCAGGTTGCCTCGATGGAGACATCGCATGCGATCTGGACATCCCTTGCAAACATGTTCGCAGCCCAGTCCGCATCTTGTGTGAATAACCTCAGAATCTCTCTGACCAATGCCCACAAAGGTTCTCAATCTGCTGCTGCTTATTTTGGTCATATGAGATCTCTTTCGGATGAACTTGCAGCTACAGGAAGGCCCATCGGAGAACCGGAACTACTGTCCTTCATCATCGCGGGGCTGGACATGGATTATCAGCCCATCATCTCGGCCCTGGATGTCCGCGTCGAGCCCATCTCTGTTGATGAGCTGTTCACGATGGTGGCGAACTTTGACCAGCGGGTTGAGCTTTTCCATGGCTCAGGTGCGGGCGGCTTCAAATCCTCGGCCAACATGGCTGCGAGGAATCGCGGCGGCGGCAAAAACAACTACCGTGGCTCGCCCAAACCCACCAATGGTGGTAGTGGCGGGTACCGCGGTGGTGGCGGAGGCAACAACGGCGGCGGCGGCTACAACAACCCCAACTACAACAAAGGCGGCAATGGTGGTGGTCCAGCCTACCACAACAACGGTGGCCGCGGTCACCACTACAACAACAACGACCAAGGGCGCCCCTTCTACAACAACAACCAGGGGCGCCAAGGTGGCTACGGCGGTGGCTACCGTGGTGGCTATGGCGGCGGCAACAACTTCCAAGGGTACGATGAGTATGAGGGCAAATGCCAAATTTGTAAAAAAAACTAACCACATAGCAAAATATTGTCTTTGGCGCTATGAAGAAAATTCACAGAAGAAGAAAGTTGCAGCTGCCTCAGATGTGTCCTATGGCGTGGACACGAATTGGTATGCCGATACCGGTGCTACTGAACATCTCACCCCCGACATGGAAAGGTTGACCATGCAAGAGAAGTACCACGGCCATGATCAAATCAACACCGCAGCAAACGTTCAAGGTATGATGATAACTCACGTTGGTCAATCTACTATTAAAACCCCTCATAGTGATATTCGTCTCAATGATGTTCTACTTGTTCCACATGCATCCAAAAGTCTTGCTTCTGTTCATAAAATCACTCTTGATAGTGGGGTCTTCATAGAGTTTTATCCGTTTTTCTTTTTGATCAAGGATCAGGCAACGCGGAAGGTCCTTTATCGCGGTAGATGCGTGGATGGCCTCTACCCATTGATTTCTACACTTTGCAAGTTCAATAAACAAGCCTTTGGAGCCATTAGAGTTTCTTCAGAAAGGTGGCACAATCGCTTAGGCCACCCGTCTTTTTCCACTGTTTATCAAATTCTTAGCAAGAATAAACTCCCATTTGTTGGTGAGCGAAATTGTGAAACTATTTGTGATTCATGCCAGCGTGCAAAAAGTCATCAATTATCATATTCTATTTCTACTAGTGTGTCTGTTAAACCCTTGCAATTGATCTTTTCTGATGTGTGGGGTCCAGCACCCTCTTCCATTGGTAGACACACTTATTATGTGAGCTTTATTGATGACTACAGTAAATACACATGGATTTATCTCCTTAAGAAACATTCAGATGTCTTTCAAGTTTTCCATAACTTTCAAGCTCTAGTCGAGAGAAAATTTGATTGTAAAATTATTGCCATGCAATCAGACTGGGGTGGTGAGTACGAGAAACTAAACTCGTTCTTCCAAAAGATAGGCATCTCTCACCACGTCTCTTGCCCACATGCTCACCAATAGAACGGTAGTGCTGAACGTAAGCATCGCCATATTGTTGAAGTAGGTCTTGCACTACTTGCTGCTGCTTCCATGCCCCTAAAGTTTTGGGATGAAGCCTTCTTGACTGCCGTTCATCTTATTAATATCTTGCCCAGTCGTGTCATCAACAATGAAACACCCACAGAACGTCTTCTTCATCTCAAACCAGACTACGCTCCTCTTCGTGTCTTTGGTTGTGCGTGTTGGCCAAATCTCTGTCCATACAACAATAGAAAACTTATGTTTCGCTCCAAGCAGTGTGTGTTTATTGGCTATAGTGCTCAACATAAAGGAGTCAAGTGTCTCGATGTAGCTACTGGACGAGTCTACATCTCTAGAGATGTTGTTTTCGATGAGACTCTATTTCCTTTTGAGAAACTTCACCCCAATGCCGGTGCCCTTCTTCGTCAAGAAATCCTTCTCTTGCCACCATCTCTTTCTGGCCTTGATTATGAGGGTGCTAATGGTAGTTCTGACCTATTTGTGACTAATCATCATACCATGGATGAGTCTACTGCTGCAGGAACAATTATTCCCGGTGAAAACAGAACTAATAATGGTGAAACATGCGATCATTTTATGTGCCCCCCTCCAGGAGACAACACCACCCGAGGAGGATCCGCCTCGGGATCAACTCCGCTGCAGACGGCAACGCGCCCCGTCTCGGGATCCGCCTCTGGCGCTGATTCTGTCGGGCTCGTCTCTGGTGCTCCTGGCGCTGATTCCGCTGGGGGCACGCGTGACAGCGACGTCCCCTCACCGCGTCAATCCCCGAGTGACATGGGGCGCATCTGTCACAGGCGGACGCGGTCGCCTGCCTCGCCCGGGCCCTCGCCTGCCTCGTCCGGACCTGCCACGGTCTCCCCTGCGCGTTCACCTGATTGGGTCGCCCCGCTCGCCTCTGCCTCGGGATCGGGTGCGACTGCTCCTGGCGCCGAAGCTGCTGGGGGATCGACATCCGCTGATATGGCTGACCCTGCTGGATCTTCTGCGCCGGATCCCTCCGCGGTTATTCCTGCAGAACCACGCACACGTCTACAAAAGGGAGTTTCTGCCCGAATTAATTACAAAAACTTCTCCAAATATGGATTATCTTGCATGGCAAGTGAACCTAAAAATCTAATGGATGCACTTGGTGATGATAAGTGGAAAACAACTATGAATGATGAATTTGTAGCTTTATAGAGGAATAAAACTTGGCACTTAGTTCCTCCTCAACAAGGCAGAAACCTCATTGACTGCAAGTGGGTATATCGCATTAAAAAAAGGTCAGATGGCACCATAGATCGTTACAAGGCCAGACTTGTGGCGAAAGGTTTCAAGCAAAGGTATGGGCTAGATTATGAGGACACTTTTAGTCCTGTTGTTAAAGCTGCAACCATCCGTCTTGTGCTGTCAATTGCTATCTCTAGGGGATGGAGTCTTAGACAGCTAGATGTGCAGAATGCGTTTCTTCATGGCGTTCTGGAAGATGTGTATATGAAAAAGCCTCCTGGGTTTGAGGACAAAAACAAGCCGTTCCATGTATGCAAACTTGATAAAGCGTTGTATGGTCTGAAGCAAGCCCCGAGAGCATGGTACTCAAGACTCAGTATGAAGCTTCAGGCACTTGGGTTTGCTCCTTCAAAATTTGACACCTCACTCTTTATCTTTACTAAGCCGCAAGTATCCATGTTTGTTCTCATATATGTTGATGATATAATTGTTACTAGCTCCTCCAATGATGCAGTGGCAAAATTGCTTAAGAGTTTGGGTTCTGAGTTTGCTCTCAAGGATTTGGGAGATTTGCATTTCTTTTTGGGCATTGAGGTTCAGAACAATGGTGACAACCTCCATCTATCTCAAGCTAAATATGCAACCGAGTTGTTGAGCAGAATTGGTATGCAAAACTATAAACCATCACCAACACCATTATCCAGTTCAGAACCTTTATCTTTGACAACAGGAGAACTTCTGGACAGGGAGGATATCACCAGTTACAGAAGCATTGTTGGTGGTCTTCAGTACTTGACTCTCACACGACCTGACATTTCCTTTGTAGTCAACAAAGTTTGTCAATTTTTGCATGCACCAACCACCACACATTGGACAGCAGCTAAGAGAATTTTGAGGTATGTGAAGAATACATTGACTGTTGGTCTCACCTTTAGAAAATCATCATCTACTCTTATAAGTGCATTTTCCGATGCGGATTGGGCTGGCTGTTTGAATGATAGGAGATCCACTGGTGGGTTTGCCATTTTTTATGGGCCTAATTTAATCTCTTGGTGTGCAAAGAAACAAGCAACTGTGTCTAGGTCAAGTACTGAAGCAGAGTATAAAGCATTAGCCAATGCCACAACAGAAGTCATTTGGGTTCAGTCCATGTTGAAGGAACTTGGTATTTCAGAAGTTCATCCCCCATGTTTGTGGTGTGATAATCTTGGTGCAATATATTTATCTGCTAATCCAGTTTTCCATGCCAGGACCAAGCATATTGAGATAGATTTTCACTTTGTCAGAGAACACGTTGCAAATAAACAGTTAGAGGTCAGATTTATTCCCTCAAAGGATCAGCTTGCAGATGGTTTTACAAAGGCATTACCTACAGGAGGCTTTGAAGAATTTCAACGTAATCTCAACTTAGTACCGTTGTGATTAAGGGGGAGTGTTGGAAATATTGTAATATGTCTTGTGTAACGTATGTGGTAGCCTTGCGCTTCACGTATAGGATTAGGAGAGTAGTTAGAAGATATCCTCTTATCTTTCTATCCTTTCTTCTCTCTCTCTCTCGTGTAATCCTCCTCCACAGTTGGAGATCTCAACCGCACCATGTATTCCTACGAGACTAATCCCCTCGTCCCAATCAATATATACCTCGCGGGCTCTCTGTATGAGAGTTGAGACGCTTTACCAATCTTAACAGACCTCACGTCCACCGGCGACGAACAAGGCTCGAACTCCTCCAAGGATGAGTAGGTCACGGAAGGCGGCGGTACCTGGTATCCCATGTGGGCTGGTCCGTCTCCCGTGTTCTACTCTTCCTCGCCGAAGACCGTACCTTCACTTCATCGGTCTTATCGCTGGTGCTCATGGAGACGGCGGAAGAAGGACGATACGGGCTTGGACGTTGGGCGCCACCGCCGTATGATAGGTTTAGGGGAAGGGTTTTTTTCAAAATGTTTGAAATGTAGTTAAATCCGCCGTGTTTGTATGAAATCCGTCATATTTGTATAAAATCTGCACGTGTTTGCATGAACTTCATCCGGTTTGTTGAAGAATAATTTGAAATGTATACATCTAGTGTTGGATGGTTGCCTTTCGCATCCATGTCCACGGACTGATCTCCTGTTTGCAGACAGATGCGGAAAGTTTTTTAAGGATTGCGTGTGATGAAGATGCCCTAACACAATGGCGATCACGTACGGTTAGTCGTTGGTGTTGTGAGCATGTCGATGGAGTACGTAGCCAAATGATCAAAATGAGTGGGATGGGCGGGGCACATGTCGATCGACCCGACCACGCGGCATTTAATCACACTGCTAGTGCTACAGTTCCGTGAGGGCCTGCCTGGGATTAATTGGCCCGGGAAAGCTCGTCGGTTTGGGCGCGAGATGGAGTTGAACCGACGAGCGCGCGCTCCCTTCCCGGCCCTCCTCCACTTTGATATTCGTTGGCAATGCATGCACATAGTACGATTTCTTTGGAACAAGATAAGACTCGTGGGCGTGCTACGTGTTTAAGGCGTGTGCAGTGTGTGCTCGACCAGGCATGCATGGGGATCGATCGAGT
This sequence comes from Triticum urartu, assembly GCF_056163025.1. Lineage (NCBI taxonomy): Eukaryota > Viridiplantae > Streptophyta > Magnoliopsida > Poales > Poaceae > Triticum > Triticum urartu. The sequence continues at coordinate 122,572,514 of NC_141873.1, forward strand.
AGTTGGCAGGCAAGATGAAAAAGAGAGAGAGAGATATTCATGCTGACACGTATCCGTGCACATGGCACGTCTCAAGAACGATCGGTGCAGCATATAGTGCATGCGCCATTATGTCCGTTGCACAACTCGTTCGCCCATTTTTCATGTCCACGTCTTAAGAAAAAGATATATCTTTGACGAAAAAAATTTGCTCCGCTTTATAAATAAAGTCACAACTGAATACAAGAACAATTAAATACGGAGGTCCACAAGAAAAAAATGCAAAGGTAAACAAGAGAAAGAGAATAAGTACTACGTTGTGGGCAACATCACAACAAGCTCGATACGACAACCACAATGATCAAGGAGGGTAGGTAATCATAAGAAGGCGACGCCAACTCCTTGTAATCCCGCGTTAGCTTGACAATGGAGGACCTATTCCGCTGCTTGCACAGATGTTTCCACAGCTAAAGAAGCCACATAATCTGTAAAATTGCATCAGTGGGGCGAATAAGGAAGACATGCTATAACATGTTTATTATGAATGCTTCACAAAGTCCATGTCAATGTCCCGGAATTGATCCACATCAACCTGCGGATCTGGCCATTGCTAGCGGACAAGAGAAGGTAAAACTCAGAAAGTTAGTAGGGCACCACCCATTGCCCCGCTGTAACAGACCCGATCTAGGGAGGGAGTAAGAGAGGATGAATGGTAGAGAAGGGGGTCTGGGAGAAGGAAGGAGGAAGCCGATAAGAGAAGAACAACTTCTCGATCTGTTTTGATGCTAGTTAATCGATATCCCGCACTCACGCAGCCGTGAGGCTTAAGTACAACGCGGCCGCAGCCCACCCACTCACACCTACTACCCTGCCATTTCGGGTCCATCTGTAAGAGTAATGCTTCTCTTCTTTGCGTCGTTCTCCCTTGCTTGTGGCCCCGGCTCGTCAGCGCTCTGCAGGGTCTGCGGGCTCGCCATGTCAGTCGTGACATTCACCCCTCCTTGAGTGCCTCCTTGACCCTAAGGTGGTGTGGCAGGGAATTGTTGTTGAAGACGAGCGGGGTCCTCCCAGGTTGCCAACGACGCCGGCAGTCCTTCCCAATGGATCAAGAGGCGAGTGTTCTCCTTGTTCGCCATCCTGACTTGCTTGGTGGCGAGGACAGCCAGTGGCACATGCTCTGCCTGCAAGATCTCGTTAGTAGGGGGTAAGACGGGGTTTGCTTCTACCTCAGCGCCTTTTGCGTTCTTCAGCAGGAAGACGTGCACCATAGGGTGGATTTTACTTGTGGATGGAAGATCCAGCTTGTAGGCAACTTCCCCCACCTTTGCAATGATCTTGTACGGGCCGTAATACCTGAAGGCCAGCTTCTGAAATGGCCGTTGAGCGATCGAAGTCTGAATGAATGGCTGTAGCTTGAGTAGCACTGAATCCCCGACCTCGAACGACCGCTCCGTTCGGTGTCGATCAGCCTGTGCTTTCATACGATCTTGCGCTTTCTTCAGCTGCTGTTGCAAATGCTCTAACATAATCTCCCTCTCTCGCAGCCACGCTGCCAGGTCTGGAACAGAGCAGTTGTCGACTTGTGACACGCCGAACTAGCGAGGCAGGTGCCCATATATGACTTCAAATGGGGCTCTGCCCAGTGATGAGTGAAATGAGGTATTATACCAGAATTCCTCGAGCGCTAACCATTTCGCCCAGTTGGCCGGGCATGCGTGAACCGCACATCGCAGATATGTCTCTAGGCATTGGTTCACCTGCTCCGTCTGCCCATCCGTCTGCGGATGGTACGAAGAACTCATGCGTAACTCAGTGCGACACAGCTTGAACAGCTCCTGTCAGACATTGCTCGTAAACACTCTATCCCGGTCAGATATAAGAGCCAGTGGCAGCCCATGCAGACGGAATATCTCTCTCATGAACAACTTGGCCACTTGGAGAGCTGTGTAGGGATGTGTCATGGGTATGAAGTTGGCTTACTTAGAGAACTTGTTGACCACCACTAAGATCACGTCATATCCGCAGGACTTGGGTAAACCTTCAATGAAATCAAGCGACATGACTGCCCATGGTTTCTTCGGGATCGGCAATGGTTGAAGAAGGCCTGCCGGGGATGTCCTCTCCGTCTTTGCTTGCTGACACACCAGACAATTCCTGACCGTGTCTTTAACCTGTTGCTTTAGTCCCTTCCAAGCAAACAGCCGTTTGATGCGATTGTAAGTTGCATAAAACCCAGAGTGCCCCCAACAGCACTTGAGTGCAGTGAGTTGATCATGTGCTGCCGTATCCGCGTGTCTTCTCTGATCCAGATCATGCCTTGGAAGCGAAGGACCCCGTCCTGCACTGAGAACTCTGGTTCGCTGGCCGGGTCCAGGGCTAAGCTGGTGAGCTTCTTTGTGGTGTTGGGATTGTCTTTGTAGCTGTTTTGACCGCTTCTAACCAAGTCGGTTTTCAAACTGGGATTGCCACCAGCTCGCTTTCGTCAGCGTGATCGCGTCAAGACAGCACGTCCATGGCGCGGTTTGACAACCCAGCTTTTGTATTGGATGACGTACTATAGCCCCACTAGTTTAGTGAACGCGCGCTGCTGAATCAGGGTGTGCAATCTCTGATCGGTTAGATGCAGCAAGCTTTTCTGATCTGTCCTCACCACAAATTCTGCATGTTGGAGGTATGGTCTCCATCTGTCAACTGCCAGGAGCAATGCCAAGCACTCCTTCTCGTAAGCTGAGAGTCCCAGATTGCGCGGAGAAAGCGCTTTGCTCAGATACGCAATTGAGTGGGAGTTCTGCATTAATACTACTCCAATGCATGTGCCGCTTGCGTCAGTCTCGACCACGAACTGTTTGGTAAAGTCTGGCAAAGCCAACACCGGGGCTTCCACTAGCGCTTGTTTGAGCGCCTGAAAGGCTGCGTCTGCAGTTGGAGTCCACACAAATAGCGTATTCTTCTTGAGAAGATCTGTCAGTGGTTTGGAGATAATCCCAAAGTTTTTGACAAACTTACGATAATAACCGGGTAAACCAAGGAACCCTCTGAGTTGTTTGACTGTGTCAGGCACTGGCCACTCTTGTACTGTTTGAACTTTGCTTTTGTCGGTTGAAACCCCATCTTTGCTCATGTAGTGCCCCAGGTAATTGATTGTTTGCTAAGCAAATGAACACTTGGACAATTTGACATAGAATTGATGCTATCTTAATAGTTGCAGGACCTGAGCCAGAAGATCTCGGTGCTGCTCCAATGTTTTTGTGAAGACTAGGATGTCATCCATGAAAACCACTACACCTTTGCGGTTGACCAGGGCTAACACAGTGTTCATATTTCCCATGAATGTGACTGGGCCGTATGCCAGACCATACGACATTACCTTGAACTGGAAATGACCCATGTGCGTCTTGAACGCAGTTTTAAACTCGTCCTCTGGCACTAGCCTGATCTGGTGGTATCTAGCCCGTAGGTCCATCTTGGAGAACCAACAGGCCCTTGCTAGTTCGTCCAGGAGTTCCTCACTGATTGGCATTGGGTAGGTGAGTGATTGCGTTCAAATGCCTGGAATCCACACACAACCACCATGTTTGATCTTTCTTTTTCACCAGTAATACTGGCGACACAAATGGACTGGTACTGGTGGTGATGAGTCCCTTGGCAAGCATTTCCTTAACTTGAGTCTCAATTTCGTCCTTCTGCTCTGGTGTGTATCGATATGGCCTGAGATTCACTGGCTTTGCTCCTGGTAGCAAGGGGATGTCATGGTCCCATTCTCTGTGCGGTGGCAACTCTGTCGGCTCCTGAAAAAGGTCCTGGTACTCGTCCAAGACCTGCTGAATAGTTGCTGGTACAGGAGTGATTTCCACTTGTCCTTCACTTATGCACAACATCACCATGTGTGCGACCGAGTCGTTTGCCTCTAGCTCCTGCAGCTGTCATTGATATTGTTGCCACTGTTGAAGAAGCAGTTGTTAGCCCCTGCAACAAAATGCTCTCCCCTTCATGCTGGAAATTCAATGTTTTTGCTCCCCAATCCACAAGCATCTGACCGTAGTGTTCCAGCCAGTCCATTCCCAGCACCATGTCATAGCGGCCCAGCGACAGTACCCGCAGATCAGTGGTAAATTGGTGTCCTTGCGTCACCCATTTGCATGTAGGTATGTATCCAGAGCAAGATAACACCCCTCCATCGGCGATTTTTACTGACACAGGTGCCATCGATTGCACTTGAGTTGTCATTCTTGTTGCTACATCCTCGCTGACAAAGCTGTGGGAGCTGCCTGAGTCCACCAATATCAACACTTCACGCTCCCCGATCTATCCCAGCAAACGGACCGTGCGAGGAGTGGTCTGCCCTGTCGTTGCTAGCTTTGATATGGACATGAGCACCTCCTCTTCTGAATCAGACTCTGCGTCTTGCCTGTCGCGCTCTTCAGCTTGTAGCAGCTCGAGGAGTTCCTCCACCACGTGCAGCTGGATTGTGGCTGCGCACTGATGGCCCTGGCCCCAGCATTCGCCGCATTTAAAACATAGCCCCCTTGCTCTAACATAGTTGCGGAGCACGGCTACACGATCTTCGCCTCGTCCTTGTTCAGGGCGACGGTCAGCCGAACGCGCTGCATCCAGCGCCCGGCGATCCTCCATTGCTGCCTATGGGACAGGCAACGGCATGCGCTGTGGCGCCGCTGGCACGGCCATTGCTGGTGCTGGTCGCGCTGGAGGTCTTGGTGGCGCTGGATCATCTCGTCTGTGCTCGCGCCGCGGCATTGTATCCACCAGCTCTTCCTGCAACAGGGCCAAGGAAAAGGTAGAGTCCAAGTTTTATGGTCTATGTAAAGCAACTCCAGCGCGAATTTCAGCCTTTAACCCATCTAGGAATTGAGTTGTAAAGTAAATCGGTTCGAACCCAGAATTGTGAGAAAGGATATGATGCATTAACTCCTCAAACTGCCCCATGTATTCCTCTACTGATCATGTCTGTTTCAGCATGTTAAACTGACGGAGATGTATTTGGTACTGATCTCGACCAAATTTCTCCTTCAGTGTTGCGCACAGGCCCTCCCAAGTGGACAGACAACTCGCCGCTTCGTGCAGCTGCAGCCAGCGAGTGGCGGTGCCTGTGAAGTGTAAGGTGGCTACATGAACCCAGATATCGGGCTGAATACCATATACATCAAAGTATTTTTCGCATCTAGACTTCCAGAACTGTGGGTTTTCACCATCGAATTGGGGAAAATCCAATTTCGGCAGCGCCCAGTGATAACCCACAAGTATAGGGGATCAATTGTAGCCTCTTTTGATAAGTAAGAGTGTCGAACCCAACAAGGAGCTAAAGTCAGAACAAATATCCCCTCAAGTTCTATCGATGTAACACCCTCGATGCGACTATAGCTCCCACGTGTCGAGGCACGACTTCGAGACATAATTGCATTGAAGGCATATGTCGCAAGTAAGGTAATCTTTACACATCCCATGTAATATAATAATAAAGGGGAGATAACACAGTTGGCTTACACTCGCCACGTCAATCAAGGTACATAAATAACATTACATCATCCAACACTCATGGCCCGACTACGACGCCAAAATAAAAGATAACCCAACATGCGACACGGTCCCGATCACCCCCAACTGGGCACCACTACTGATCATCAGGAAAGGAAACATAGTAACGCTGAGAGTCCTCGTCGAACTCCCACTTGAGCTTGAGCGCGTCACCTGGAGTGGAATCATCAGGCCCTGCATCTGGTGTAATAGTAATCTGTGAGCCACAGGGACTCAGCAATCTCGTACCCTCGCGATCAAGACTATTCAAGCTTATAGGTAAGGCAAGGTAAATATGAGTGGAGCTGCAACAAGCGACTAGCAAAATATGGTGGCTAACCTGTTCGCAAAAGAGAGCGAGAAGAGGAGGCAAAGAGCGAGCGAGAAACTAAAGGACAACCTGCGCAAACATTACTCCAACACCGTGTCCACTTCCCGGACTCCGCCGAGAAGAGGCCATCACGGTAACACACTCAGTAGATTCATTTTAATTAAGTTAAGGTTCAAATTATCTACAACCGGACATTAACAAATTCCCATCTGCCCATAACCGCGGGCACGGCTTTCGAAAGTTCAAATCCCTGCAGGGGAGTCCCAACTTAGCCCATGACAAGCTCTCACGGTCAACGATGGAATAGACCTCCTCCCGAGACGTTCTGATCAGACTCGGTACCTCGGTTCTTCAAGACACTTCGACAGGTTAAAACAAGACCAGCAACACCGCCCGAATGTGCCGACAAATCCCGATAGGAGCTGCACATATCTCATTCTCAGGGCACACTCAGATGAGCCAGACGTCGGGTAGGCCAGCCCAGAGTTGCCCCTGGTATCCCCGGACATCGCTCGGTTGGACCAACACTCAGAGGAGCACTGGCCCGGGGGGGCTAAATAAGATGACCCTCGGGCTCCGGAAACCCAAGGGAAAAGAGGCTAGGTGGAAAATGGTAAGACCAAGGTTGGGCATTGCTGGAAAAGTTTTAATCAAGGTGAACTATCAAGGGGTTCCCATTATAACCCAACCGCGTAAGGAACGCAAAATCCGGGAACATAACACCGATATGACGGAAACTAGGGCGGCAAGAGTGGAACAAAACACTAGGCGAGAGGCCGAGACTTCCACCCTTTACCAAGTATATAGATGCATTAAGATAACAAGATAATATAATGATATCCCAACAAGTAAATAAAGGTTCCAATAAGGAACGGCCTCCAATCTTCACCTGCAACTAGCAACGCTATAAGAGGGGCTGAGCAAAACGGTAACATAGCCAATCAACGGTTTGCTAGGACATGGTGGGTTAGAGGTTTGACATGGCAATTTGGGAGGCTTGAAAGCAAGTGGTAGGCATCGTATCATTGGCATAGCAAAAGAGCGAGCAATCTAGCAAAGCAAAGATAGTAGTGATTTCGAGGGTATGATCATCTTGCCTGCAGAGTTGTCAGAGTTGACTGGATCCTCGAAAGCAAACTCAACGGGCTCCTCGTTATCGAACTCGTCTTCCAGCTCTACCCAAACAAGACAAACAATCAACAAGGACACAATCAACCACGTGCAAGGATCAACCAATATGATGCAAACATGGTATGCAATGCGGGATGCGAAGCGGGATGCATATGTAAGATGTGACAGGAAAAGCAAGATCCTGGCCTCAACTTGGAAATCCGAGTGTGCCACTGGAAAGATGAGATGAAATCTCTTGAAAACAATATAAAGATCACCGGAATCGGAGTTACGGTTTGGAAATGGCAAGCAAAACAAATATGACACCGGTCTGCGATTTACAACAAGTAGCCATCAAAATGTAATGAGATGAACATGCTACAGCACTCAAACATGACAAAAAAATACATGGCAGAGATGCACTCAAGATGCTTAACAAAAGTCTAGCACTGAGCCACGGCCAAATCATCCATTAACAGGTTCAAACAAGCATGGCAAAAATGCATATGGCAAACAGATCTCAGACTTAGTGAAATTAACACTTGTCTGGAATTTCAGATCAGATAGCACTCTTCGGAGCAACAAAACTACATGCTACAGGACCTGAACATGGCAAAGTAAAGTATGGCATGGAGCTACTCAAATATCTTAACAAAAGTCCCTTAGTGACCTTGAGCCAAAAGGGATCACAAAATACAATTGCAAGCATGTGAACATGGCAAAAAAACATAATCAGATCACAGACTTAGTGAAAACCAGAGCATGCTGAAAACAGATATCAAGTAGGCATGTTTACGAGCTCGATGCACTCACTACGGAGCAAGACATGTAAAGCTAAGCATACAGCTATCAAGAACACACAAAATTCAAGCTAGACAAGGCAAGAACAATAGCATAGCATGCACGGGTCAACTACAACATCATCGGCAAAATTGCAAACAAGTTGACAATCTGCACAGAATCACAAAGTAGCAAAAGTAGAGCTCGATTGACTCAAGATAGGGTGCTCCATAATTTCAAACAAAGACATGGATGGATAGAGCACTACAAGATTAACAAAACATCCTTACTGATCATCCTCAAAAGAGGCACGGATCACTCGGAAACAACAAGAACATAAGGCCATATGAAATAAACAGATCAAGGACTTAGTGGAATTGCTAAGTCCCTGAAATCCGCATTACCAAGTGCCTCACTGCGCAAGCTTGCACTAGTCACCACACACATCACAAAAATACATGGGTTGCACCTCTGGAAAGATGGCAAAACCCTTAACAAAACACATGTAGAGCTCATGAGCATATCATGCACACAATTATCATGACAAAAATGACAAATATGCAAATGGAGTAGCAGATCTGACAAATATCTCAAGTAGCCCTCTTCTAACAATATTTCGGGAATTAAGATGAGCTCAAATGAAAATGATGCAATGGAATGAAATGATGTACTCTCTGAGATGAACATTTTGATATGCTATATGACAAAAACGGAGCTACGGATGAGGAGATACGATGCTATGAATATGGGCACTTGGATCTGAGATTCGGGGACTTAGAAGAAAATTGAACCTCCGGATCTAGGGTTTCACGGCACGCGAACCGAGGCAGCGGCGCACGCACTCCGGCGAGTAGGTGATGGCCGGGGCCGGCGAGGAGGAGACCGGATCCGGGTCGGGCGGCGAGATCCGGCGGCGGGGTGGCCGGATCCGTCGCCGGGCGGCGAGGGGGCGCGGACGCGGCGTCGGGCGCTGGCGGCGGCTGCTCCGGCGATGGCCACGGTGGCCGGAGGCGTCGGACGGCGAGGTGGCTCGGGCGCCAGCGTCGGAGAAGGAAGCGGCGGGCGGGGCACGGCGGCTCGGGCCCTCGGGGGCCGGCGCTGGGCCTGGCGGGCCCGCGCGGGTGGCGGCGCGGTGATGCAGTCCCGCGGACACGTGGCGGTCGGTGGCTGGCTGCGGCGACTTTGTCCGGCGACGGCCGGACGTGTCCGGGGGCGCGAGGGGTGGATCTAGGGTTTCTGAGATAGACGAACGGAAATTTCGGAGGGGGTCTTTATATAGGCATAGGAGGAGCTAGGAGAGTCCAAATGAGGTGCGGTTTTCGGCCACGCGATCATGATCGAACGCTCTAGATGATAGATCAGGTTTTGGTGGGTTTTGGGCCAAATTGGAGGGGTGTTGGGCTGCAACACACACGAGGCCTTTTCGGTCCCTCGGTTAACCGTTGGAGTATCAAACGAAGTCGAAATGATACGAAACTTGACAGGCGGTCTACCGGTAGTAAACCAAGGCCGCTTGGCAAGTCTCGGTCCAATCCGGAAATGTTTAATCCCCACACACGAAAGAAAGCTAGAAATGACCACCGGAGGAGAACGAAGCGCCGGAATGCAAAACGGACAACGGGGAAAATGCTCGAATGCATGAGATGAACACGTATGCAAATGCAATGCACATGAAGACATGATATGAGATGCATGACAATGACAACAACACACGGAGACAAAAAAACCCGAACCCGAGAAAATAAAATAAGTTAACGCCGGAAACGGCAAGAGTTGGAGTACAAATTGGGAAAGTTACATCCGGGGTGTTACAACACTCCACCACTACGAAAGGATCTCGTCCCGAGATCTAGGACTGAAAGAACGCCGGGTACTCAGAACGGAGGTGATCCTCGCGTTCCCAGGTAGCTTCACGGTCGGAATGGTGTGACCACTTGACTTTGAGGAACTTGATCGACTTGTTGCGAGTCTTGCGCTCAATCTCTTCAAGGATAGCAACTGGGTGCTGACGATAGGAGAGATCTTCTTGGAGCTCAATGTCCTCGAAGTTTACGGTGCGGTCAGGAGTCTTGAAGCACTTTCGAAGCTGAGAGACATGGAACACATCATGAACATTTGCAAAGTTTGAAGGAAGCTCGAGTTGATAGGCGAGATCGCCTCTCTTGCTGACAATCTTGAAAGGTCCCACGTATCTGGGCGCAAGATTACCTTTGATACCGAAGCGACGAGTACCTTTCATATGAGAGACACGGAGGTAAACATGATCTCCGATCTCGAAAGCCAAATCACGATGCTTACTGTCATAGTAGCTCTTCTGGCGGGATTGGGCTGCTTTGAGGTTATCACGAATGACTTTGCACATTTCCTCTGCCTCTGTGATTAAGTCATTACCCAAAAGCTGACGTTCACCAGTTTCGGACCAGTTGAGAGGGGTACGGCACTTCCTGCCATACAGAATTTCAAATGGGGCCTTGCCCGAACTTGCTTGAAAACTGTTGTTGTAGGAGAATTCAGCATAAGAAAGACAATCCTCCCACTTCATGCCGAAGGAGATCACACAAGCCCTGAGCATATCTTCAAGAATCTGATTGACACGCTCGACTTGACCGCTAGTTTGAGGATGGAAAGCTGTGCTGAAGCGGATGTTGGTGCCCATGGCCTTCTGAAAAGAATCCCAAAACTTGGAGGTAAAGATGCTGCCACGGTCTGAAGAGATCACTTGTGGAATACCGTGCAGAGAGACAATCCGAGAGGTATATAGTTCCGCCAATTGAGCTGCAGTGATTGACTCTTTGATAGGCAGAAAGTGAGCCACTTTGGTGAGTTTGTCGATGACAACGAATATAGCATCATTGACACGCTTGGACTTTGGAAATCCAGTCACGAAGTCCATTTCAATGTGGTCAAACTTCCATTCTGGAATGGCAAGAGGTTGGAGGAGACCAGCTGGCCTTTGGTGTTCTGCCTTCACTCTTCTGCAGACATCACACTCATTCACGAATTGAGCAATCTCGTGCTTCATTCGAGTCCACCAATAAGCCTGCTTGAGGTCCTGATACATCTTCGTACTCCCAGGGTGGATGGAGAGGAGAGAATTGTGAGCCTCGTTCATGATCACTTTACGAAGGTCACCTTTGGGCACAACAATACGATCCTCGAAGAAGAGAGTGTCCTTGTCATCAAGGCGGTAGCACTTGTACTTGGGTTGACTCTTGGCAATCCCAATCTTCACCTTTTTCACCATAGGATCAAGAAGCTGGGCTTGGCGAATCTGGTCTTCTAAGGTAGGAGAGACTTGAAGGTTGGCGATTAAACCTTGAGGAACAACTTGCAGATTAAGTTTGCGGAAAGCTTCACAAAGCTCGGGTTGATAAGGCTTGAGAATCAGACTGTTGCAGTAAGCCTTTCTGCTCAATGCGTCAGCAATCACATTGGCCTTGCCTGGAGTATACTCGATACTCAGATTATACTCTTGAATCATTTCGACCCATCGAGTTTGCCTGAGGTTGAGATTAGGCTGAGTGAAGATGTACTTGAGACTCTTGTGGTCAGTGAAGATGTCCACTTTTCTTCCCAATAAGAGATGTCTCCAAGTCAAAAGAGCATGCACAACTGCCGCCAACTCGAGATCATGAGTGGGGTAGTTCTTCTCATTAGGCTTCAACTGGCGAGATGTATAAGTAACCACTTTATTCTCTTGCATCAATACTACGCCAAGACCTTGGAGAGAGGCATCACAAAAGACCTCGTACGGCTTGGATTCATCAGGCGGAGTCAGAACTGGAGCAGTGATCAATTTCTCTTTCAAAGTGTTGAAAGCAATGTCACACTCCGGATACCAAACGTACTTGACGTGCTTTTGGAGAAGATTTGAGAGAGGCTTCGCGATTTTAGAAAAGTTTTCAACGAATCTTCGACAATAGCTTGCGAGACCGAGGAAGCTGCGGAGTTGCTTCACGTTCTGAGGAGGTTCCCAATTCACAATTGCAGACACCTTCTCAGGATTCACGGCAATGCCTTTGGCAGAGATGATATGACCAAGATAAAGAACCTCATCAAGCCAAAATTCACACTTGGAGAACTTGGTGTAGAATTGATGTTCTCTGAGCTTATCAAGAACCAAACGCAAGTGCTTGGCATGATCTTCCTTGTTCTTCGAGAAAACTAGAATGTCGTCGAGATAGACCAAAACGAAGTCATTGGTGTAGGCGTTGAAGATGAAGTTCATCATGCGAGAGAAAGTCGGAGGAGTGTTGATGAGGCCAAAAGACATGACAGTGTATTCGTATGAACCATAGCTTGTCCTGAAAGCCGTCTTGGGAATATCTTTCTCACGGATTTGAATCTGATGATAACCCATACGGAGATCAAGCTTGGAGAATACTTGGGAACCTTTGAGTTGTTCGAACAGCTCATTGATGTTGGGAAGTGGGTATTTGTTCTTGATGGTCATCTTGTTCAATGGACGGTAATCAACACAAAGTCGGTCCGTTCCATCCTTCTTCTTCACAAAAAGAACACCACAACCCCACGGAGAAGAACTAGGTCGGATGAGACCCATTTTCTCTTGAATATCGAGTTGCTTCTTCAGCTCCTTCAACTCTTCAGGTCCGAGCTTGTAAGGACGCTTGCAAACAGGTTCCGTGCCGGGCTCAAGATCAATAACGAATTCAACTGGCCTGTGCAGAGGCATTCCTGGAAGCTCTTCTGGAAAGACGTCTTGATAGTCGCAAACGACTGGAATTTGCGAGATGGCATCGAGTTCACCCTTCTCATTGAGAGAAAACAGGCGGATGGTATCATCACGAGCGGCAAAGACAATTACATCCTCAGACAAATGAGTCAATTGAATCTGCCTGGCTGCACAATCAAGCTGAGCCTTGTGCTTAGAAATCCAATCCATCCCGAGAATAAGATCAATATCCGAGTTACCAAGAACCACCGGAGAAGAGAGAAACTTGTAGTCGCCCAACGTGATAGTAACATCCGGGGCGATAGCGCTTGCATTCATGAATTAACCGGAGAAACCATAGATAACTGTCTAGGCAAATCTTGTAAAGGCAACTCATGCTTAGAAACAAATGGCCTCGATATAAAACAATGCGATGCACCAGTGTCAAAAAGAACTTTTGTAGGAATATCATTAACAGGAAGGTAACCCATAATGACATCTGATGAGTCCTCTGCCTGAGCTGCATTCATCAAGTTGACCTTGACGGACTTGGGGTTATGCTTGACCACAGCTGTACTTGCCGATCTGACAGGAGGAGGAGGAGGAAGACGCCTCTGGTTCAAGCACTTGTTGGCATAGTGACCCTTCTGTTGGCACTTGTTGCACGTGACCTCTGAAAGCGGACAGTGATACGGAGCACTCGATCTTGGAGTTTGAGACGAAGTCTTGTTCTGAAAGCCAGGGTTGGGTGGGTGGGAAGATCCACTGCCACCTTTGCTCTTCTTGCTGATACGACTGACGAAACGGAGGAGGAGGAAGCCAATACTTCTGCTGCTTGGCCACTTGAGTAGAGGAAGAAGGAGTAACACCTCTGACTCGCTTCTTGGAAGCATCACACCTCAACTGAGCAGCCTCTTGCTTCAATGATACGGCTGACCAAATGGAGGAGGAGGAAGCCAATACTTCTGCTGCTTGGCCACTTGAGTAGAGGAATAAGGAGTAACACCTCTGACTCGCTTCTTGGAAGCATCACACCTCAACTGAGCAGCCTCTTGCTTCAATGCCATGTTGTAGAACTCATCATACCTCAAGGGCTCAAAGAGAACAAGAGCTAGCTGGATTTCTTCTCTGAGACCACCCCGGAACTGGTATATCATGCTCTTCTCATCAGGGACGTCCTGCTTAGCAAAGCGGGCGAGCTTCTGAAACAACTTGTTGTAGTCATAGACAGACAAAGAGCCTTGCTTCAGGTTGCGGAATTCCTCACGCTTACTTTCAACCACGCTCTGAGGGATATGGTGAGCTCTGAAATCTTGACGGAATTCATCCCAAGTGATAACACGTCCACCTCTGGAGTCCTTGTACTGCTGGAACCATTCTGCAGCTTGATCTTTGAGTTGGAAGGAAGCGAACTTGACAAAGTCCTCAGGCCTGACGTTACTGCACTCGAAATGCTTGCACAGATCCACAAGCCAATCGTCAGCATCGGTTGCCTCAACACAATTGCTGAAAGTCTTTGGCCCGTTAGCAAGGAACTGGTTGAGTGTAACAGAGTGATTCTGATTGTTGCCTTGGTTCCCTTGGTTCGCTTGATTGCGCTCTTGAAGAATTTGCATGATCAACCGTGTGTTTGCATTGGTTGCGGCCATCACAGCTTGCCATGCCTCCGGAGGAGGTGGAGGTGGTGGCGGATCTTGATTCTGATTCTGACTGGTGCTCCTAGCGGGAGCCATCCTGAAGAGGTTGACCACCGTTAGCACATAGACAGATAAAATGAAGCTGAATCCAACGGAATGAAAATTGCAACATATAGCCTTCACATCCGAACAAAATGAACGAATGCATTCCTCTTGAAATGGTCACATATCCATAAATTGAGAAGCCACGTAGAATTAAGGTAGAGAAAAAAATCAACAAGGTACGGATCAAGAACGAATAATCGGTAAGAAATCCCAATCTCAAACCAATATCCGTGGAAGAAGAAACTAGAGCTACAAGAATTCCCACCTATGAAACTCCCGAACCTTTCCGGTTATGCAATCAGGTGTTGGGGATACAGGGGAAGCATAATATCTCACCCAAATCTACCAAATCCTACATCCAGCTGTATCCATCCTTCAACACATAACCGAGAAAAACTTCGGAAACCATCTACCTCAACTTTCGAAAAGCATCCGTTATACAAGTTATGGCGATACTCCCGAACTCCCGCCCCAGTACTGGGTGGCGTCGAGGTTATCTCACCAACAAACTGCATAAAAGAGATTTTCGATGTCGGCGTACTAAACTCAGGTATTCCAGAATTGCAATGATAAAATTATGACGACAACACCTCAGAGCTCAACTCCCCGGGACACTTCCACAAAACCCCTGACAGGAGGCACCAAGACAATGTTCTCATCATAAAACCATCGGAACGATTCCAAGATACCCGCGTGATCCTAAATTTTTTTTAGTGAAATTTGAGAAGAGAAGAGTCAAAACTCTACGTCAGGATGCCTTACCAGAGCGATGAGGAGATTAGGAAGTAAAAAGAATTCCTAACTCTCCGATATATAATTCCTAAATGACTCAAAACATTTTTCTAGACACAACTCGGCTGCTAAAAATGATCAAGCAATGGGGCTCCTAAGGTCGGGGAAGGCTCTGATTACCAACTTGTAACACCCTCGATGCGACTATAGCTCCCACGTGTCGAGGCACGACTTAGAGACATAATCGCATTGAAGGCATATGTCGCAAGTAAGGTAATCTTTACACATCCCATGTAATATAATAATAAAGGGGAGATAACATAGTTGGCTTACACTCGCCACGTCAATCAAGGTACATAAATAACATTACATCATCCAACACTCATGGCCCGACTACGGCGCCAAAATAAAAGATAACCCAACATGCGACACGGTCCCGATCACCCCCAACTGGGCACCACTACTGATCATCAGGAAAGGAAACATAGTAATGCTGAGAGTCCTCGTCGAACTCCCACTTGAGCTCGAGCGCGTCACCTGGAGTGGAATCATCAGGCCCTGCATCTGGTGTAATAGTAATCTGTGAGCCACAGGGACTTAGCAATCTCGTACCCTCGCGATCAAGACTATTCAAGCTTATAGTTAAGGCAAGGTAAATATGAGTGGAGCTGCAACAAGCGACTAGCAAAATATGGTGGCTAACCTGTTCGCAAAAGAGAGCGAGAAGAGGAGGCAAAGCGCGAGTGAGAAACTAAAGGACAACCTGCGCAAACATTACTCCAACACCGTGTCCACTTCCCGAACTCCGCCGAGAAGAGGCCATCAAAGTAACACACTCAGTAGATTCATTTTAATTAAGTTAAGGTTCAAGTTATCTACAACCGAACATTAACAAATTCCCATCTGCCCATTGTTGGGGAACGTAGCAGAAATTCAAAATTTTCCTACGTGTCACCAAGATCTATCTATGGAGAGACTAGCAACGAGGGGAAGGAGAGTGCATCTACATACCTTTGTAGATCGCTAAGCGGAAGCGTTCAAGAGAACGGGGTTGATGGAGTCGTACTCATCGTGGTTCAAATCACCGATGATCCTAGTGCCGAACGGACAGCACCTCCGCGTTCAACACACGTACGGAACGGAGACGTCTCCCATGCCTTGATCCAGCAAGGAGGAGGGAGAGGTTGATGGAGATTCAGCAGCACGACGGCGTGGTGGTGGATGCAGGGCGTCACAGTAGCAGGGCTTCGCCTATACTACGAGAGAGAGACGTAACGGGGAGAGAGGGAGGGGCTGCACCAAAGGCCAAAAGGTGTGTTTGAGAGGCCCTCCTACCCCACTATATATAGGAATCCCAAGGGGGGGGTGCGTCATCCCCTAGGAGATCCAACCTCCAGGGGGGCGGCGGCCAGGGGAGGAGTCCTCCCTCCCCCAAGGCACCTAGGAGGTGCCTTCCCTCCTTGGGACTCTTCCTTAGGGTTTCCCCCTTCACCCTAGGCGCATGGGCCATAAGGGAAGTGGCGCCCCAGCCCACTTTGTGCTGGATCCCTTCCCACTTCAGCCCATGGGACCCTCCGGGATAGGTGGCCCCACCCGGTGGGCCCCCGGGACCCTTCCGGTGGTCCCGGTACAATACCGATGACCCCGAAACTTGTCCCGATGGCCGAAACAGGACTTCCTATATATAAATCTTTACCTCCGGACCATTCCGGAACTCCTCGTGACATCCGGGATCTCATCCGGGACTCCGAACAACTTTCGGGTTACTGCATACACATATCTTCATAACCCTAGCGTCACCGAACCTTAAGTGTGTAGACCCTACGGGTTCGGGAGACATGCAGACATGACCGAGACGTTCTCCTGTCAATAACCAACAGCGGCATCTGGATACCCATGATGGCTCCCACATGTTCCACGATGATCTCATCGGATGAACCACGATGTCAAGGACTTAATCAATCCCGTATACAATTCCCTTTGTCTATCGGTATGTTACTTGCCCGAGATTCGATCGTCGGTATCCCGATACCTTGTTCAATCTCGTTACCGGCAAGTCTCTTTACTCGTTCCATAACACATCATCCCGTGATCAACTCCTTGATCACATTGTGCACATTATGATGATGTCCTACCGAGTGGGCCCAGAGATACCTCTCCGTTTACACGGAGTGACAAATCCCAGTCTCGATTCGTGCCAACCCAACAGACACTTTCAGAGATACCTGTAATGCACCTTTATAGCCACCCAGTTACGTTGTGACGTTTGATACACCCAAAGCATTCCTACGGTATCCGGGAGTTGCACAATCTCATGGTCTAAGGAAATGATACTTGACATTAGAAAAGCTTTAGCATACGAACTACACGATTTAGTGCTATGCTTAGGATTGGGTCTTGTCCATCACATCATTCTCCTAATGATGTGATCCCGTTATCAACGACATCCAATGTCCATGGTCAGGAAACCGTAACCATCTATTGATCAACGAGCTAGTCAACTAGAGGCTTACTAGGGACATGGTGTTGTCTATGTATCCACACATGTATCTGAGTTTCCTATCAATACAATTATAGCATGGATAATAAACGATTATCATGAACAAGGAAATATAATAATAACCAATTTATTATTGCCTCTAGGGCATATTTCCAACAGTCTCCCACTTGCACTAGAGTCAATAATCTAGTTCACATCGCCATGTGATTAACACTCACAGGTCACATCGCCATGTGACTAACACCCAAGAGTTTACTAGAGTCAGTAGTCTAGTTCACATCACTATGTGATTAACACTCAATGAGTTTTAGGTTTGATCATGTTGCTTGTGAGAGAGGTTTTAGTCAACGGGTCCGAACCTTTCAGATCCGTGTGTGCTTTACAAATCTCTATGTCATCTCCTAGATGTAGCTACCACGTTCTATTTGGAGCTATTCCAAATAACTGTTCTATTTGGAGCTATTCTAAATTGTTGCTCCATTATACGTATCCGGTATCTCTACTCAAAGCTATCCGGATAGATGTTAAGCTTGCATCGACGTAACCCTTTACGACGAATTCTTTTCCACCTCCATAATAGAGAAAATTCCTTAGTCCACTAGTTACTAAGGATAACTTTGACCGCTGTCCTGTGATCCATTCTTGGATCACTCTTGTACCCCTTGACTGACTCATGGTAAGGCACACTTCAGGTGCGGTACACAGCATGGCATACTGCAGAGCCTATGTCTTAAGCATAGGGACGACCTTCGTCCTTTCTCTCTATTCTGCCGTGGTCGAGCTTTAAGTCTTAACTTCATACCTTACAACTCAGGCAAGAACTCCTTCTTTGACTGATCCATCTTGAACAACTTCAAGATCATGTCAAGGTATGTGCTCATTTGAAAGTACCATTAAGCGTTTTGATCTATCCTTATAGATCTTGATGCTCAATGCTCAAGTAGCTTAATCCAGGTTTTCCATTGAAAACACTTTCCAAATAACCCTATATGCTTTCCAGAAATTCTACGTCATTTCTGATCAACAATATGTTAAAACATATACTTATCAGAAATTCTATAGTGCTCCCACTCACTTCTTTGGAAATACCAGTTTCTCATAAACTTTGTATACACCCAAAATCTTTGATCATCTCATCAAAGCACACACTCCAACTCCGAGATGCTTACTCCAGTCCTCAGAAGGATTGCTGGAGCTTTGCATACTTATTAGCATCTTTCAGGATTGACAAAACCTTCCGGTTGTATCACATACAACCTTTCCTCAAGAAAATCGTCGAGGAAACAATGTTTTGATATCCTATCTGCAAGATTTCATAAATAATGCAGTAATCGCTAATGTAATTCCAACAGACTCTTAGCATCGCTACGAGTGAGAAAATCTCACCGTAGTCAACTCCTTGAACTTGTCAGAAAACATCTTAATGACAAGTCGAGCTTTCTTAATGGTGACATTTACCATCATTGTCCGTCTTCCTTTTAAAATCCATCTACACTCAACAGCCTTACGACCATCAAGTAGTTCTTCCAAAGTCTACACTTTGTTTTCATATATGGATCCTCTCTCGGATTACATGGCCTCGAGCCATTTATCGGAATCCGGGCCCACCATTGCTTCTCCATAGCTCGTAGGTTCATTGTTGTCTAGCAACATGACTTCCAAGACAGGATTACGTACCACTCTGAAGTAGTACGCATCCTTGTCATCCCACGAGGTTTGTTAGTGACTTGATCTGAAGTTTCATGATCACTATCATAAGCTTCCACTTCAATTGGTGTAGGTGCCACAGGAACAACTTCCTGTGCCCTGCCACACACTAGTTGAAGAGACGGTTCAATAACCTCATCAAGTCTCCACCATCCTCCCACTCAATTCTTTCGAGAGAAACTTTTCCTCGAGAAAGGACCCGATTCTAGAAACAATCCTTTATTGCTTTCGGATCTGAGACAGGAGGTATACCCAACTGTTTTGGGTTGTCCTATGAAGATGCATTTATCCGCTTTGGGTTCGAGCTTATCTACCTGAAACCTTTTATACATAAGCGTCGCAGCCCCAAACTTTCAAGAAATGACAGCTTAGGTTTCTCTAAACCATAGTTCATACGGTGTCATATCATCGGAATTACGTGGTGCCCTATTTAAAGTGAATGTGGTTGTCTCTAATGCCTAACCCATAAACTATCGTGGTAATTTGATAAGAGACATCATGGTATGCATCATAACCAATAGGGTGCAGTTATGATGTTCGGACACACCATCACACTATGGTGTTCCAGGCTGTATTAGTTGTGAAACAATTTCCACAATGTCTTAATTCTGTGCCAAATTCGTAATTCAGATATTCATCTCTATGATCATATCATAGATCTTTTATCCTCTTGTCACGACGATCTTTCAACTTCACACTGAAATTACTTGAACCTTTCAATAATTCAGACTCGTGATTCATCAAGTAAATATACTCAACATTTACTCAAATCATCTGTGAAGTAAGAACATAACGATATCCACTACATGCCTCAGCACTCATTGGACTGCACACATCAAAATGTATTACTTCCAACAATTTGCTTTCTAGTTCCATTTTACTGAAACCGAGGCTTTCAGTCATCTCGCCCATGTGGTATGATTTGCATGCCTCAAGTGATTCAAAATCAAGTGAGTCCAAACGGTCCATTTGCATGGAGTTTCTTCATGCATACACATCAATAGACATGGTTCGCATGTCTCAAACTTTTCAAAAATGAGTGAGTCCAAAGATCCATCAACATGGAGCTTCTTCATGCGTTTTATACCGATATGACTTACGTGGCAGTGCCACAAGTAGGTGGTACTATCATTACTATCTTTTGGCATGAATATGTGTATCACTACGATCGAGATTCAATAAACCATTCATTTCAGGTGTAAGACCATTGAAGGTATTATTCAAATAAACAGAGTAACGATTATTCTCCTTAAATGAATAACCGTATTGCGATAGACATAATCCAATCATGTCTATGTTCAACGCAAACACCAAACTCGATGGTAGAGGGAGCGTGCGATGCTTGATCATATCAACATTGGAAACACTTCCAACACATATCGTCATCTCACCTTTAGCTAGTCTCCGTTTATTCCGTAGCTTTTATTTCGAGTTACTAACACTTAGCAACCGAACCGGTATCTAATACCCTGGTGCTACTAGGAGTACTAGTAAAGTACACATCAACATAATGTATATCCAATATACTTCTATCGACCTTGCCAGCCTTCTAATCTACCAAGTATCTAGGGTAATTCTGCTCCAGTGACTGTTCCCTTTATTACAGAAGCACTTAGTCTCGGGTTTGGGTTCAACCTTGGGTTTCTTCACTAGAGCAGCAGCTGAATTGCCGTTTCATGAAGTATCCCTTCTTGCCCTTGCCCTTCTTGAAACTAGTGGTTTCACTAACCATCAACAATTGATGCTCCTTCTTGATTTCTACTTTCGCGGTGTCATACATCACGAACAACTCAAGGATCATCATATATGTCCCTGACATATTATAGTTCATCACGAAGCTCTAGCAGCTTGGTGGTAATGACTTCGGAGAAACATCACTATCTTATCTGGAAGATCAACTCCCACTTGATTCAAATGATTGTTGTACTCAGACAATCCGAGCACAAGCTCAACAATTGAGCTTTTCTCCTTAGTTTGCAGGTTAAGAAAATCGTCGGAGGTCTTATACCTCTTGACGTGGGCACGAGCCTGAAATTCCAATTTCAGCCCTCAAAACATCTCATATGTTTCGTGACATTTCAAAACGTCTTTGGTGCCTCAACTCTAAACCGTTTAACTGAACTATCATGTAGTTATCAAAATGTGTATGTCAGATGTTCGCAACATCCACAGACAAAGTTCGAGGTTCAGCACACTGAGCGGTGCATTAAGGACATAAGCCTTCTATGAAGCAATGAGGACAATCCTCAGTTTACGGACCTAGTCCGCATAATTGCTACTATCAACTTTCAACTAATTTTTTCTCTAGGATCATATCTAAACAGTAGAACTATAGCGTGAGCTACGACATAATTTGCAAAATCCTTTTGACTATGTTCAGGATAATTAAGTTCATCTTATGAACTCCCACTTAGATAGACATCCCTCTAGTCATCTAAGTGATTACATGATCCGAGTGAACTAGGCCGTGTCCGATCATCACGTGAGACGGACTAGTCAACGTCGGTGAACATCTTCATGTTGATCGTATCTTCTATACGACTCATGCTCGACCTTTCGGTCTTCTGTGTTCCGAGGCCATGTCTATGCACATGCTAGGCTCGTCAAGTTAACCCTAAGTGTTTTTGCTGTGTAAATCTGTCTTACACCCGTTGTATGTGAACGTAAGGATCTATCACACCCGATCATCACGTGGTTCTTCGAAACGACGAACTGTAGCAACGGTGCACAGTTAGGGGAGAACACTTCTTGAAATTTTAATGAGGGATCATCTTATTTACTACCGTCGTTCTAAGCAAATAAGATGTATAAACATGATAAACATCACATGCAATCAAATAGTGACATGATATGGCCAATATCATGTAGCTCCTTTGATCTCCATCTTGGGGCTCCATGATCATCTATTACAAGAACATGATCAATCTCATACATTACATATATCATTCATCACATCCTTTTGGCCATATCACATCACATAGCATACCCTGCAAAAGCAAGTTAGACGTCCTCTAATTGTTGTTTGCATGTTTTACGCGGCTGCTATGGGTTTCTAGCAAGAACGTTTCT
Source organism: Triticum urartu (assembly GCF_056163025.1). Classification (NCBI taxonomy): domain Eukaryota; kingdom Viridiplantae; phylum Streptophyta; class Magnoliopsida; order Poales; family Poaceae; genus Triticum; species Triticum urartu. The sequence goes on from NC_141873.1 coordinate 122,594,668, forward strand.
TACCTACGCAAAGACCACAACGTGATATGCCAATTGCTATTTACCCTTCATAAGGACCCTTTTCATCGAATCCGATCCGACTAAAGTAGGAGAGACAGACACCCGCTAGCCACCTTATGCAATTAGTGCATGTTTGTCGGTGGAACCGGTCTCACGTAAGAGTACGTGTAAGGTTGGTCCGGGCCGCTTCATCCCACGATGCCTCCGAATCAAGATAAGACTAGTAACGGCAAGCATATTGAACAAAATCAACGCCCACAACTACTTTGTGTTCTACTCGTGCATAGAATCTACGCAATAGACCTAGCTCATGATGCCACTGTTGGGGAACGTAGCAGAAATTCAAAATTTTCCTACGTGTCACCAAGATCTATCTATGGAGAGACTAGCAACGAGGGGAAGGAGAGTGCATCTACATACCTTTGTAGATCGCTAAGCGGAAGCGTTCAAGAGAATGGGGTTGATGGAGTCGTACTCATCGTGGTTCAAATCACCGATGATCCTAGTGCCGAACGGACAGCACCTCCGCGTTCAACACACGTACGGAACGGAGACGTCTCCCATGCCTTGATCCAGCAAGGAGGAGGGAGAGGTTGATGGAGATTCAGCAGCACGACGGCGTGGTGGTGGATGCAGGGCGTCACAGTAGCAGGGCTTCGCCTATACTACGAGAGAGAGACGTAACGGGGAGAGAGGGAGGGGCTGCACCAAAGGCCAAAAGGTGTGTTTGAGAGGCCCTCCTACCCCACTATATATAGGAATCCCAAGGGGGGGGTGCGTCATCCCCTAGGAGATCCAACCTCCAGGGGGGCGGCGGCCAGGGGAGGAGTCCTCCCTCCCCCAAGGCACCTAGGAGGTGCCTTCCCTCCTTGGGACTCTTCCTTAGGGTTTCCCCCTTCACCCTAGGCGCATGGGCCATAAGGGAAGTGGCGCCCCAGCCCACTTTGTGCTGGATCCCTTCCCACTTCAGCCCATGGGACCCTCCGGGATAGGTGGCCCCACCCGGTGGGCCCCCGGGACCCTTCCGGTGGTCCCGGTACAATACCGATGACCCCGAAACTTGTCCCGATGGCCGAAACAGGACTTCCTATATATAAATCTTTACCTCCGGACCATTCCGGAACTCCTCGTGACATCCGGGATCTCATCCGGGACTCCGAACAACTTTCGGGTTACTGCATACACATATCTTCATAACCCTAGCGTCACCGAACCTTAAGTGTGTAGACCCTACGGGTTCGGGAGACATGCAGACATGACCGAGACGTTCTCCTGTCAATAACCAACAGCGGCATCTGGATACCCATGATGGCTCCCACATGTTCCACGATGATCTCATCGGATGAACCACGATGTCAAGGACTTAATCAATCCCGTATACAATTCCCTTTGTCTATCGGTATGTTACTTGCCCGAGATTCGATCGTCGGTATCCCGATACCTTGTTCAATCTCGTTACCGGCAAGTCTCTTTACTCGTTCCATAACACATCATCCCGTGATCAACTCCTTGATCACATTGTGCACATTATGATGATGTCCTACCGAGTGGGCCCAGAGATACCTCTCCGTTTACACGGAGTGACAAATCCCAGTCTCGATTCGTGCCAACCCAACATACACTTTCGGAGATACCTGTAGTGTACCTTTATAGCCACCGAGTTACGTTGTGACGTTTGGCACACCCAAAGTATTCCTACGGTATCCGGGAGTTGCACAATCTCATGGTCTAAGGAAATGATACTTGACATTAGAAAAGCTTTAGCATACGAACTACACGATCTAGTGCTATGCTTAGGATTGGGTCTTGTCCATCACATCATTCTCCTAATGATGTGATCCCGTTATCAACGACATCCAATGTCCATGGTCAGGAAACCGTAACCATCTATTGATCAACGAGCTAGTCAACTAGAGGCTTACTAGGGACATGGTGTTGTCTATGTATCCACACATGTATCTGAGTTTCCTATCAATACAATTATAGCATGGATAATAAACGATTATCATGAACAAGGAAATATAATAATAACCAATTTATTATTGCCTCTAGGGCATATTTCCAACACCCATAACCACGGGCACGGCTTTCGAAAGTTCAAATCCCTGCAGGGGAGTCCCAACTTAGCCCATGACAAGCTCTCACGGTCAACGAAGGAATAAACCTCCTCCCGAGACGTTCCGATCAGACTCGGTACCTCGGTTCTTCAAGACACTTCGACAGGTTAAAACAAGACCAGCAACACCGCCTGAATGTGCCGACAAATCCCGATAGGAGCTGCACATATCTCGTTCTCAGGGCACACTCAGATGAGCCAGACGTCGGGTAGGCCAGCCAGAGTTGCCCCTGGTAGCCCCGGACATCACGCGGTTGGACCAACACTCAGAGGAGCACTGGCCTGGGGGGGCTAAATAAGATGACCCTCGGGCTCCGGAAACCCAAGGGAAAAGAGGCTAGGTGGCAAATGGTAAGACCAAGGTTGGGCATTGTTGGAAAAGCTTTAATCAAGGCGAACTATCAAGGGGTTCCCATTATAACCCAACCGCGTAAGGAACGCAAAATCCGGGAACATAACACCGATATGACGGAAACTAGGGCGGCAAGAGTGGAACAAAACACTAGGCGAGAGGCCGAGCCTTCCACCCTTTACCAAGTATATAGATGCATTAAGATAACAAGATAATATAATGATATCCCAACATGTAAATAAAGGTTCCAACAAGGAACGGCCTCCAATCTTCACCTGCAACTAGCAACGCTATAAGAGGGGCTGAGCAAAGCGGTAACATAGCCAATCAACGGTTTGCTAGCACATGGTGGGTTAGAGGTTTGACATGGCAATTTGGGAGGCTTGAAAGCAAGTGGTAGGCATCGTAGCATTGGCATAGCAAAAGAGCGAGCAATCTAGCAAAGCAAAGATAGTAGTGATTTCGAGGGTATGATCATCTTGCCTGCAGAGTTGTCAGAGTTGACTGGATCCTCGAAAGCAAACTCAACGGGCTCCTCGTTATCGAACTCGTCTCCCGGATCTACCCAAACAAGACAAACAAGCAACAAGGACACAATCAACCACGTGCAAGGATCAACCAATATGATGCAAACATGGTATGCAATGCGGGATGCGAAGCGGGATGCATATGCAAGATGTGACAGGAAAAGCAAGATCCTGGCCTCAACATGGAAATCCGAGTGTGCCACTGGAAAGATGAGATGAAATCTCTTGAAAATGATATAAAGATCACCGGAATCGGAGTTAGGGTTTGGAAATGGCAAGCAAAACAAATATGACACCGGTCTGCGATTTACAGCAAGTAGCCATCAAAATGCAATGAGATGAACATGCTACAGCACTCAAACATGACAAAAAAATACATGGCAGAGATGCACTCAAGATGCTTAACAAAAGTCTAGCACTGAGCCACGGCCAAATCATCCATTAACAGGTTCAAACAAGCATGGCAAAAATGCATATGGCAAACAGATCTCAGACTTAGTGAAATTAACACTTGTCTGGAATTTCAGATCAGATAGCACTCTTCGGAGCAACAAAACTACATGCTACAGGACCTGAACATGGCAAAGTAAAGTATGGCATGGAGCTACTCAAATATCTTAACAAAAGTCCCTTAGTGACCTTGAGCCAAAAGGGATCACAAAATACAATTGCAAGCATGTGAACATGGCAAAAAAACATAATCAGATCACAGACTTAGTGAAAACCAGAGCATGCTGAAAACAGATATCAAGTAGGCATGTTTACGAGCTCGATGCACTCACTACGGAGCAAGACATGTAAAGCTAAGCATACAGCTATCAAGAACACACAAAATTCAAGCTAGACAAGGCAAGAACAATAGCATAGCATGCACGGGTCAACTACAACATCATCGGCAAAATTGCAAACAAGTTGACAATCTGCACAGAATCACAAAGTAGCAAAAGTAGAGCTCGATTGACTCAAGATAGGGTGCTCCATAATTTCAAACAAAGACATGGATGGATAAAGCACTACAAGATTAACAAAACATCCTTACTGATCATCCTCAAAAGAGGCACGGATCACTCGGAAACAACAAGAACATAAGGCCATATGAAATAAACAGATCAAGGACTTAGTGGAATTGCCAAGTCCCTGAAATCCGCATTACCAAGTGCCTCACTTCGCAAGCTTGCACTAGTAACCACACACATAACAAAAATACATGGGTTGCACCTCTGGAAAGATGGCAAAACCCTTAACAAAACACATGTAGAGCTCATGAGCATATCATGCACACAATTATCATGACAAAAATGACAAATATGCAAATGGAGTAGCAGATCTGACAAATATCTCAAGTAGCCCTCTTCTAACAGCATTTCGGGCATCAAGATGAGCTCAAATGAAAATGATGCAATGGAATGAAATGATGTACTCTCTGAGATGAAAATTTTGATATGCTATATTCCAAAAACGGAGCTACAGATGAGGAGATACGAGGCTATGAACATGGGCACTTGGATCTGAGATTCGGGGACTTAGAAGAAAATTGAACCTCCGGATCTAGGGTTTCACGACACGCGAACCGAGGCGGTGGCGCACGCACTCCGGCGAGTAGGTGATGGTCGGGGCCGGCGAGGAGGAGGCCGGATCCGGGTCGGGGCGGCGAGATCCGACGGCGGGGTGGCCGGATCCGTCGCCGGGCGGCGAGGGGGCGACGAGGGGGCGCGGACGCGGCGTCGGGCGCTGGCGGCGCGCTGCTCCGGCGATGGCCACGGTGGCCGGAGGCGTTGGACGGCGAGGTGGCTCGGGCGCCGGCGTCGGAGAAGGAAGCGGCGGGCGGGGCACGACGGCTAGGGCCCTCGGGGGCCGGCGCTGGGCCTGGCGGGCCCGCGCGGGTGGCGGCGCGGCGATGCGGTCCCGCGGCCATGTGGTGGTCGGTGGCTGGCTGCGGCGACTTTGTCCGGCGACGGCCGGACGTGTCCGGGCGCGCGAGGGGTGGATCTAGGGTTTCGGAGATAGACAAACGGAAATTTCGGAGGGGGTCTTTATATAGGCATAGGAGGAGCTAGGAGAGTCCAAATGAGGTGCGGTTTTCGGCCACGCGATCGTGATCGAACGCTCTAGATGATGGAGCAGGTTTAGGTGGGTTTTGGGCCAAATTGGAGGGGTGTTGGGCTGCAACACACACGAGGCCTTTTCGGTCCCTCGGTTAACCGTTGGAGTATCAAACGAAGTCCAAATGATACGAAACTTGACATGCGGTCTACCGGTAGTAAACCAAGGCTGCTTGGCAAGTCTCGGTCCAATCCGGAAATGTTTAATCCCCACACACGAAATAAAGCTAGAAATGACCACCGGAGGAGAACGAAGCGCCGGAATGCAAAACGGACAACGGGGAAAATGCTCGAATGCATGAGATGAACACGTATGCAAATGCAATGCACATGAAGACATGATATGAGATGCATGACAATGACAACAACACACGGAGACAAAAAACCCGAACCCGAGAAAATAAAATAAGTTAACGCCGGAAACGGCAAGAGTTGGAGTACAAATTGGGAAAGTTACATCCGGGGTGTTACAATCGACCACCGATACAACTCTACGCACGCTTGACGTTCGCTTTACCTAGAACAATTATGAAACTAGAAGTACTTTGTAGGTGTTGTTGGATAGGTTTGCAAGATAATAAAGAGCACGTAAATAAAAATTAGGGGCTTTTTAGATAAAGACACAACTAAAATATTTTTAGTAGAGAGCTTGTTGTTACGAGAAAGTTATTTGTCCCTAGGCAATCGATAACTAGACCGGTAATCATTGTTGCAATTTTATTTGAGGGAGAGGCATAAGCTAACATACTTTCTTACTTGGATCATATGCACTTATGATTGGAACTCTAGCAAGCATCCGCAACTACTAAAGATCATTAAGGTAAAACCCAACCATAGCATTAAAGTATCAAGTCCTCTTTATCACATACGCAAACAACCTACTTACTCGGGTCTGTGCTTCTGTCACTCACGCCACCCACCATAAGCAAATCATGAACATATTGCAAACCCTACAGCGGGAATCCCTCACGCTTGCGCGACACGGAGAGCACCATAGGACAACATCAATAATAAAACATGCAACTCAAACCAATCACGATCATCAAATAACCCATAGGACAAAACAGATCTACTCAAACATCATATGATAGCCATACATCATTGGGAAATAATATATAGCATTGAGCACCATGTTTAAGTAGAGATTACAGCGGGTAAAAGAGGGGTTACTACTACCTCTTGAGAAATTGTGTTGGTTTTTCCTTGAAGAGGAAAGGGTGGTGCAGCAAAGTAGCGTAAGTATTTCCCTCAGTTTTGAGAACCAAGGTATCAATCCAGTAGGAAGCTACGCGCGAGTCCCTCGCACCTGCACAAAACAAATAAATCCTCGCAACCAACGCGATAAGGGGTTGTCAATCCCTACACGGTCACTTACGAGAGTGAGATCTGAAGATATGATAAGATAATATTTTTGGTATTTTTATGATAAAGATGCAAAGTAAAATAAAAGGCAATGAAAATAACTAAGTATTGGAAGATTAATATGATGAAAGATAGACCCGGGGGCCATAGGTTTCACTAGTGGCTTCTCTCAAGAGCATAAGTATTTTACGGTGGGTGAACAAATTACATTTGAGCAATTGACAGAATTGAGCATAGTTATGAGAATATCTAGGTATGATCATGTATATAGGCATCACGTCCAAGACAAGTAGACCGACTCCTGCCTGCATCTACTACTATTACTCCGCACATCGACCGCTATCCAGTATGCATCTAGAGTATTAAGTTCATAAGAACAAAGTAACACCTTAAGCAAGATGACATGATGTAGAGGGATAAACTCATGCAATATGATGAAAACCTCATCTTGTTATCCTTGATGGCAACAATACAATATGTCGGGGATATACCCCGCGGCGTAAACCGGCCAAAAGTATAACCCGGCCGGACTAGGCGTTTCATTGGTAAACCGCCAGAGGATTGGCGGTTTACGTGATTGGCGGTTTACATGTCAGGCGGTTTACGTGTCTGGCGGTTCACTGGTATGACGATTCACGAGCCTGAAGACTCATTTGTGACCCGGCGCGTGTTCCAGACGGATGACAAGGCCCAAGGCCCAGCATGCCGGTTTATGTTAATGGTGGGCCGGTTTAAGAGGAAAGGCATGAGGAATATTTGTCTTACAAAGAGTTAAGACCTGGACTTGTATCCGGTTTGTATTAGAGATAGACTAGTCCTAATCCTAATAGGACTCCACATGTAAACCGCCCCTTCAACATATATAAGGAGGGGCAGGGCTCCTCAAAGGGGGAGAAGATTCACAAGTTCCACAAGTTGGACAAGTTAGGTTTAGACAATAGCTCTCGAAATAGAGCACTCTTGTAACCGTGATCATCATCATCAATATCTATGAAGCAGGATGTAGGCTTTTACCTCCACCATGAGGGGCCGAACCTGGGTAAAACATCGCGTCTCTCGTCCCGCTCAACCCCTCTCAAGCTACCACATAGATGCGTTGGCCTCGCGACTAAGTCCTGACACTAAGGACATCTGCCGTGACAATTCCACGACACAATACGTGCCTTGCTGCCCCTACTGTCACTGGGAAAGGACACCGCAAGATTGAACCCAAAGCTAAGCACTTCTCCCATTGCAAGAAAGATCAATCTAGTAGGCCAAACCAAACTGATAATTTGAAGAGACTTGCAAAGATAACCAATCATACATAAAATAATTTAGAGAAGATTCAAATATTGTTCATAGATAAACTTGATCATAAACCCACAATTCATCGATCTCAACAAACACACCGCAAAAGAAGATTACATCGAATAGATCTCCACAAGAGAGGGGGAGAACTTTGTATTGAGATCCAAAAAGAGAGAAGAAGCCATCTAGCTAATAACTATGGACCCGAAGGTCTGAGGTAAACTACTCACACTTCATCGGAGAGGCTATGATGTTGATGTAGAAGCCCTCCGTGATCGATGCCCCCTCCGGTGGAGCTCCGGAACAGGCCCCAAGATGGGATCTCGTGGATACAGAAAGTTACGGCGGTGGAATTAGGGTTTTGGCTCCGTATCAGATCATTTGGGGGTACGTAGGTATATATAGGAGGAAGAAGTACGTCCGTGGAGCAACAGGGGCCCACGAGGGTGGAGGGCGCGCCTGGGGGGTAGGCGCGCCCCCCTACCTCGTGGCCTCCCTGTTGGTTGCTTGACGTGGGGTCCAAGTCTCCTGGATCTTGTTCGTTCCAAAAATCACGTTCCCAAAGGTTTTATTCCGTTTGGACTCCGTTTGATATTCCTTTTCTTCGAAACCCTTAAATAGGCAAAAAAACAGCAATTCTGGGCTGGGCCTCTGGTTAATAGGTTAGTCCCAAAAATAATATAGAAGTGGATAATAAAGCCCAATAATGTCCAAAACAGTAGATAATATAGCATGGAGCAATCAAAAATTATAGATACGTTGGAGACGAATCAAGCATCCCCAAGCTTAATTCCAGCTCGTCCTCGAGTAGGTAAATGATAAAAACAGATTTTTTTTGATGTGGAATGCTACTTGGCATAATTTCAATGTAATTCTTCTTAATTGTGGCATGAATATTTAGATCCGAAAGATTCAAGATAAAAGTTTAATATTGACATAAAAATAATAATACTTCAAGCATACTAACTAAGCAATTATGTCTTCTCAAAATAACATGGCCAAAGAAAGTTATCCCTACAAAATCATATAGTCTGGCTATGCTCTATCTTCACCACACAAATTATTTAAATCATGAACAACCCTGATGACAAGCCAAGCAATTGTTTCATACTTTTGGTGTTCTCAAACTTTTTCAATCTTCACGCAATACATGAGCGTGAGCCATGGACATAACACTTTAGGTGGAATAGAATGGTGGTTGTGGAGGAGACAAAAAGGGAAGATAGTCTCACATCAACTAGGCATATCAACGGGCTATGGAGATGCCCATCAATAGATATCAATGTGAGTGAGTAGGGATTGCCATGCAACGGATGCACTAGAGCTATAAGTATATGAAAGCTCAAAAAGAAACTAAGTGGGTGTGCATCCAACTTGCTTGCTCATGAAGACCTAGGGCATTTTGAGGAAGCCTATCATTGGAATATACAAGCCAAGTTCTATAGTGAAAAATTCCCACTAGTATATGAAAGTGATAACATAGGAGACTCTCTATCATGAAGATCATGGTGCTACTTTGAAGCACAAGTGTGTTAAAAGGATAGTAGCATTGTCCCTTCTCTCTTTTTCTCTAATTTTTTTATTTTTCATCCGGAGTCTCATCCCGACTTGTGGGGGAATCATAGTATCCATCATCCTTTTCTCACTGGGACAATTCTCTAATAATGATGATCATCACACTTTTATTTTCTTACAACTCAAGAATTACAACTCGATACTTAGAACAAAATATGACTCTATGTGAATGCCTCCGGTAGTGTACCGGGATATGCAATGACTCGTGAGTGACATGTATGAAAGAATTATGAACGGTGGCTTTGCCACAAATACGATGTCGACTACATGATCATGCAAAGCAATATGACAATGATGAAGCGTGTCATAGTAAACGGAATGGTGGAAATTTGCATGGCAATATATCTCGGAATGGCTATGGAAATGCCATGATAGGTAGGTATGGTGGCTGTTTTGAGGAAGGTATAAGGTGGGTGTATCATACCGGCGAAAGGTGCGCGGTATTAGAGAGGCTAGCAATGGTGCAAGGGTGAGAGTGCATATGATCCATGGACTCAACATTAGTCATAAAGAACTCATATACTTATTGCAAAAATCTACAAGTTATCAAAGCAAAGTATTACGACGCATGCTCCTAGAGGGATAGATTGGTAGGAAAAGACCATCGCTCGTCCCCGACCGCCACTCATAAGGAAGACAATCAATAAATAAATCATGCTCCGACTTCATCACATAACGGTTCACCATACGTGCATGCTACGGGAATCACAAACTTTAACACAAGTATTTATCAAATTCACAACTACTCGACTAGCATGACTCTAATATCACCATCTACATATCTCAAAACAATTATCAAGTATCAAACTTCTCATAGTATCCAACACACTCATAAGAGAATTTTATTATTAATCTTGTATACCTAGCATATTAGTATTATTTAAGCAAATTACCATGCTATTTAAGACTCTCAAAATAATCTAAGTGAAGCATGAGAGATCAATAGTTTCTATAAAACAAATCTACCACCGTGCTCTAAAAGATATAAGTGAAGTACTAGAGCAAAACTATATAACTCAAAAGATATAAGTGAAGCACATAGAATATTCCAATAATTTCCGAATCATGTGTGTCTCTCTCAAAAGGTGTGTACAGAAAATATGATTGTGGTAAACTAAAAAAATAAAGACTCAAATCATACAAGACGCTCCAAGCAAAACACATATCATGTGGTGAATAAAAATATAGCTCCAAGTAAAGTTACCGATAGAAGTAGACGAAAGAGGGGATGCCTTCCGGGGCATCCCCAAGCTTTGGCTTTTAGGTGTCCTTAGATTATCTTGGGGGTGCCATGGGCATCCACAAGCTTAGGCTCTTTCCACTCCTTGTTCCATAATCCATCAAATCCTTACCCAAAATTTGAAAACTTCACAACACAAAACTCAAAGTAGAAAATCTCGTGAGCTCCGTTAGCGAAAGAAAACAAAAGACCACTCAAGGTACTGTAATGAACTCATTATTTATTTATATTGGTGTTAAACCTACTGTATTCCAACTTCTCTATGGTTTGTAAACTATTTTACTAGCCATAGATTCATCAAAATAAGCAAACAACACACGAAAAACAGAATCTGTCAAAAACAGAACAGTCTGTAGTAATTTGTAGCTAGCGCAAGATCTGGAACCCCAAAAATTCTAAAATAAGTTTCTGGACGTGAGGAATTTATCTATTAATTATCTGCAAAAAGATTTAACTAAATAGCACTTTCCAAATAAAAATGAAAGCAGTTCTCGTGAGCGCTAAAGTTTCTGTTTTTTACAACAGGATTAACAAGACTTTCCCCAAGTCTTCCCAACGGTTCTACTTGGCACAAACACTAATTAAACACAAAAACACAACCAAAACAGAGGATAGATAAATTATTTATTACTAAACAGGAGCAAAAAGCAAGGAATAAAAATAAAATTGGGTTGCCTCCCAACAAGCGCTATCGTTTAACGCCCCTAGCTAGGCATAAAAAGCAAGAATATATCTAGGTATTGCCATCTTTGGTAGGTAATTCTTCAATGAGGCATCTACCGTCCTTAGGAATTTATTTCTTTTTATTTATTATCAAACTTTTAGGCACAAGATCGAAAAAATCATTAGCAGCAACTGGTTCCTTAATGATAGCAAAAAGATTAGGATGAACACTTATAGATTTGAGATCCGCAGTTTCTTTGCTAGAGGATTCACTTTTATTTTTAGGAACATACATAAGCTTGGCAATTTTAGTCGGAGGACTTGGAGTATTCTTTAGGGAAGAAAAAGCGGTTCCCAAGTTGGTAATGATACCCTCAAGTTTATCGATTCTAGTGGAATCATGATTTATTCTTTCATTAACTATAGGTTCCTTCTCTTTAATATTTTTCAAAGTTACTCCTACTTTAGATACATATTGGGTAATTTGGTTGTGGATATTTTTATTCAAATTTTCAATTAACTCAATGATAGCAACTTTATTTTCAAAATTTTCAAGTTTTTGCATTACATGCTCCAAAGTTAACATAGTTCCATGAACCAAAAGAGGTGGTGAGCCAAACAAATCTATCATATCATTATAAGAATCAAAAGTATAGCTACCCAAGAAGTTCCATCCGGTAATGGTATCAAGGATATATCTGTGCCAAGGAGTAGCGCCTACATAAAAATTGCGAAGAAGAACGAAAGTAGATTGCTTCCTGGTTGATCTATTTTGAGCATTGCAAATTCTATACCAAGTGTCTTTTAGATTTTCTCCCTCCCTTTGCTTAAAATTTAGAATTTCATTCTCGGGAGACAACGGAGAAGATAGAGGACTCGCCATAATGAAAAGCAAGCAATCCAACACACAAGCAAACGAGGAACGGCCAAAAAGAGGCAAATAGAGAAAGAGAGGGAGGATAGAGAGAGAGGGCGAATAAAATGACAAGGGTGAAGTGGGGAGAGGAAAACGACAGGCAAATGGCAAATAATATAATGCAGGAGATAAGGGTTTGTGATGGGTACTTGGTATGTTGACTTTTGAGTAGACCTCCCCGGCAACGGCGCCAGAAATCCTTCATGCTACCTCTTGAGCACTTGCGTTGGTTTTCCCTTGAAGAGGAAATGGTGGTGCAGCAAAGTAGCATAAGTATTTCCCTCAGTTTTTGAGAACCAAGGTATCAATCCAGTAGGAGGCTACGTGCGAGTCCCTCGCACCTGCACAAAACAAATAAATCCTCGCAACCAATGCGATAAGGGGTTGTCAATCCCTACACGGTCACTTACGAGAGTGAGATCTGATAGATATGACAAGATAATATTTTTGATATTTTTATGATAAAGATGCAAAGTAAAATAAAAGGCAATGAAAATAACTAAGTATTGGAAGATTAATATGATGAAAGATAGACCTGGGGGCCATAGGTTTGACTAGTGGCTTCTCTCAAGAGTATAAGTATTTTACGGTGGGTGAACAAATTACTGTTGAGCAATTGACAGAATTGAGCACAGTTATGAGAATATCTAGGTATGATCATGTATATAGGCATCACGTCCAAGACAAGTAGAGCGACTCCTGCCTGCATCTACTACTATTACTCCACACATCGACCGCTATCTAGCATGCATCTAGAGTATTAAGTTCATAAGAACAGAGTAATGCCTTAAGCAAGATGACATGATGTAGAGGGATAAACTCATGCAATATGATGAAAACCTCTTCTTGTTATCCTCGATGGCAACAATACAATACGTGCCTTGCTGCCCCTACTGTCACTGGGAAAGGACACCGCAAGATTGAACTCAAAGCTAAGCACTTCTCCCATTGCAAGAAATATCAATCTAGTAGGCGAAACCAAACTGATAATTCGAAGAGACTTGCAAAGGTAACCAATCATACATAAAATAATTCAGAGAAGATTCAAATATTGTTCATAGATAAACTTGATCATAAACCCACAATTCATCGGTCTCAACAAACACACCCCAAAAGAAGATTACTTCGAATAGATCTCCAAAAGAGAGGGGGAGAACTTTGTATTGAGATTCAAAAAGAGAGAAGAAGCCATCTAGCTAATAACTATGGACCCGAAAGTTTGAGGTAAACTACTCACACTTCATCGGAGAGGCTATGATGTTGATGTAGAAGCCCTCCGTGATCGATGCCCCCTCCGGCGGAGCTCCGGAACAGGCCCCAAGATGGGATCTCGTGGATACAGAAAGTTACGGCGGTGGAATTAGGGTTTTGGCTCCGTATCTGATCGTTTGGGGGTACGTAGGTATATATAGGAGGAAGAAGTACGTCGGTGGAGCAACAGGGGGCCCACGAGGGTGGAGGGCGCGCCCCTACCTCGTGGCCTCCCTGTTGGTTGCTTGACGTGGGGTCCAAGTCTCTTGGATCTTGTTCGTTCCAAAAATCTCGTTCCCGAAGGTTTTATTCCGTTTGGACTCTGTTTGATATTCCTTTTCTTCGAAACCCTAAAATAGGCAAAAAAACATCAATTCTGGGCTGGGCCTCCAGTTAATAGGTTAGTCCCAAAAATAATATAAAAGTGGATAATAAAGCCCAATAATGTCCAAAATAGTAGATAATATAGCATGGAGCTATCAAAAATTATAGATACGTTGGAGACGTATTAGTTACACCGCTGCATAGAGGGGGAAGAGTTGGTGATGATGGCGGTGAAGTTGTTGGTGAAGATTGCGGTGATGATGATGGCCCCCGGTGGCACTCCGGTGCCACCGGAAGCGAGGGGGAGAGAGCCCCCCTCCTTCTTCTTCCTTGACCTCCTCCCTAGATGGTAGAAGGGTTTCCCCTCTGGTCCTTGGTCTCCATGGCGTGGGAGGGGTGAGAGCCCGTCCGAGGTTGGATCTGTCTCTCTGTCTCTCTCTGTTTCTGCGTTCCCAGATTCTACCCTTTCACCGTTTCTTATATTCCCGGAGATCCGTAACTCCGATTGGGCTGAAATTTTAACATGATCTCTACCGGATATTAGCTTTCTTGCGGCGAAAGAAGGGCATCAACCGCCTTACGGGGTGGCCACGAGGGTTAGGGGCGTGCCCAGGGGGGTGGGGCGCGTTCCTGCCTCGTGCCTCCTTCGGGCACCGCCTCGCGTGGATTTTTCTTCCCAAAAATCATATATATTCCAAAAAATCTCCGTGACTTTTTATCCCGTTTGGACTCCGTTTGATATGGATATTCTGCAAAACAAAAAACATGCAACAAACAGGAACTGGCACTGGGCACTGGATCAATATGTTAGTCCCAAAAATACTATAAAAAGTTGCCAAAAGTATATGAAAGTTGTAGAATATTGGCATGGAACAATCAAAAATTATAGATACGATGGAGACGTATCAGCATCCCCAAGCTTAATTCCTGCTCGTCCTCGAGTAGGTAAATGATAAAAAAGATAATATTTGATGTGGAATGCTACCTAGCATAATCTTGATCATGTATCTAATCATGGCATGAATATTAAGATACGAGTGATTCAAAGAAATAGTCTATCATTTAACATAAAAACAATAATACTTCAAGCCTACTAATAAAGCAATCATGTCTTTTCAAAATAACATGGCCAAAGAAAGTTATCCCTACAAAATCATATAGTCTGGCTATGCTCCATCTTCACCACACAAAATATTCACATCATGCACAACCCCGATGACAAGCCAAGCAATTGTTTCATACTTTTGAAGTTCTCAAACCTTTTCAACTTTCAAGCAATACATGAGCGCGAGCCATGGACATAGCACTATAGGTGGAATAGAATGGTGGTTGTGGAGAAGACAAAAAGGAGAAGATAGTCTCACATCAACTAGGCGTATCAACGAGCTATGGAGATGCCCATCAATAGATATCAATGTGAGTGAGTAGGGATTGCCATGCAACGGATGCAGTACGAGCTATAAGTGTATGAAAGCTCAAACTAGAAACTAAGTGGACGTGCATCCAACTTTCTTGCTCATGAAGACCTCGGGCATTTGAGGAAGCCCATCATCGGAATATACAAGCCAAGTTCTATAATGAAAATTCCCACTAGTATATGAAAGTGATAACTCAAGAGACTCTCTATATGAAGAACATGGTGCTACTCTGAAGCACAAGTGTGGTAAAGGGATAGTAACATTGTCCCTTCTCTCTTTTTCTCTCATTTTTTTATTTTTTGGGCCTTCTCTTTTTTTTGGCCTTTCTCTTTTTTATTTTTTATTTTTTTTATTTTTTTTCGTCCGGAGTCGGATCCCGACTTGTGGGGGAATCATAGTCTCCATCATCCTTTCCTCACTGGGACAATGCTCTAATAATGATGATCATCACACTTTTATTTACTTACAACTCAATATTACAACTCGATATCTAGAACAAAGATATGACTCTATATGAATGCCTCCGGCAGTGTACTGGGATGTGCATTGTAGCGACCCGACCCGAATGGATCAAGTCTCTGTGCTTAAGTGTCATCCCTGGATCGGTATGCTGACACACACAGTACTCGAGGATATATAACAGAGGTAAATCACATGTATAAGTAACGTAAGATACTATTACCTCAATCCAAAATAGCGGAAGTAACAAGGTTGTGGATTCCCATCAACACCAACGGCAAAGTTGAGTGTAGAAATCGTAACCCTAACGTATCACTTACTCGTCGTAAGATATCCTGCAACATGAGACGTTGCAGCCACAAAGGGTCAGTACATTGAATGTACTGGCAAATTCACACTAGAGGATAATGATGAATAAAGGCTATCACTACATGCATATTTGGCTGGTGGAAAGGCTCTAGGGTTATAATATTTTTGCGAAAAGCCAATTTTTCCCTACTGCAAAGGAATACATTTTAATTAACTATCATGGTGGTTGTTGGACATTGAGAATGGTTGACAGCATTCTCAATCCCAAATAATAACATCATTAAAACCCAACAAAATTAATTTAAAGTAACATGATGAGATTCACATGATAATCCAAGTACTAGATACTCAAAACGTCCATAACCGGGGACACGGCTAATCATGATTAGTTTATACACTCTGCAGAGGTTTGCGCACTTTTCCCCACAAGACTCGATCGCCTCCGTTTGGTTTCTCGCACTACAGGGTGTTTGAGAAATGGATGACCGAGACATAGTCTTTCAGAAGCGCTAGCACCTTACGATGGGTAGACCGTACCACCTACATCCCCTACATCTGCTAGTCTACCACTGTAAGAGTTCGCACGACTTAGTCAACTATGATAGAGCCCATAATAGCTTGTAGCTGCCCATGGAAGTTTCTAGTATGAATAATCTCATGATCCCTTTGAGCCTGGGTGGCGGTCCATAAAAAAACAGGCAATCCTGGAATACCCAGGTACCTCAATCCACCCAGATGTGTATTTAAGTTGCCACCTTAGATAAACCATTAATTTAAAAATCTCACATCTGTCATGGATATCACTCAAACCCAATCCACGTCTACGAGCATAGCATGGCAATATAAGCATAACATAGTAGTAACTCCCAAGGTTTGAATGCAGGGCAATAGGTTCCTACCTCATCAACTGCTTCCCAATACTCACATGTTATCAATCCTACTCATGCAATGTTTGAGGGTGAAACTAATGCATAAAAACTGGGTATGAAGGGGGGTATGATCAAAGTGTGAACTTGCCTGCAATGTTGATGAAGATGATTCGCACTCAAAACTCTTGATAGTTCTACTTGTCACACTCCGGTCAATCTATCGTAAGCAAACAATAGTAACCACACATAAGCAATCACTCAAAATATCCGAAAGATCGAAGAAGACAATTCGGAAAATATCAAAACCAAGAAAATAACTCTTGCAACATAAAACAATTTCTAATAGTACCAAAATTATATGAATTTGGCCTTATCAGAAAGTTTAGGTCAAGAGCTTCGATTTGCAAAAAGAATCAACTCAAACGAAGCTACGAAACTCAAGTTATGATCAAACGAAGTTTGAATTCAAATCTGATCTAATTCAAATTTTAAAATTTCAAAAACATGTTTAGGTTGGATTACTGGTTAGAGGGGATCATAACGAAGAAGTGGGCGTTGGTTTCGTTGAATTTGGACAAACGGTGTAAAAGTTATGACCGTTTGAAGAACATGGACTATTCGGTAAAAACTTTAATTACGAAGAGGTCCCTATCCTAAATAAAACAGGAAAAAGAAAAACTTAACCGACGAACGTCCTCTATAGAAACATAAGTGACGAATTCGTCCACTACAAAGGCCTAAACTGAAAACGTTCGCTATTTAGAGCATACCGATCGGTTTTTTAGAAGAAAAACCTAATCTAAAAAAACGAAAAAATCGGGTGGTGGTTTTACCGGTTCGTGACGGTTTTGAAGAAAGCCGGCGGGTCGGGCGGACCGGGGAGGCGGATCGGTTTTCGGCTACGGCGGCTGTTTCCGGCGATCTCTGGCGATTGTGGCGTCGCAGCTAGCAGCAGCAGGGCGCGGCGCGACAGCGGGGAGCGGTGGCGCAAGCGAGCGGCGAGGGGAGGCGGTGTGCTGCGGGAGGTGCGGCGGCGGCGCAGCGCGCGAGATGCGGCGGTGGCGGAAAGCGAGGAGCGGCGCGGCAGAGCAGAGAGAGAGGCGAGGTCGGGCGGCGGCTTAAATAAGCGGAGGGGGCGACGGGTGGGGTGGAGGAGGGGTCAAGGGGAGAGGCGGCGAGGAGGAGTCCGTGGCGGGAACGGCTCGGACGCCGAGGCGACGGCGCGTGCGGGACTCGGTCTCCTGCGGGAGGTCGGGGAAGGTGAAGCTGGGCCGGTTGGCTGGGCTTCGGCCCAGTTGGCCCGGTCCGGAGAAAAGGAAGTTTTTTTTAAAAAAAAGACTTTCCAAACAAACAAAATAAATAAAACAAAATAAGAAAAATTACTATATAGACATATAATATATCAAAATTTCCATAAAAAGATTTCCTACAAGCTGAACATTTTTCTAGAGTAAAATAAAATACACACAAATTCAAATGAAGCAAAGAGTGCTTCTGCTCTAGTAAAATCGAGTAAAAATCGTTTTAAAAATACCAAAATTTATTCAAATTTATTTCTCTCCATTTTTTTATGTAGGGAATCTTGTTAACCTATTTTCCATATATTTTATTTTTGGAGAAAAATAATTTGAATAAAACCCAAATAACTCCAAATTGAAAATAATTTCCAAAAGGACTTTGAATTTGATCCTTTTAAACTCCCAACTCATATTTCATAATTTGAAGAAGTCATTTTATCCTCTCTCGTGAAAATCATTGAGTTGCATAAAGTTTCAGAATTGGAAATACTTTCAAATGAAATTCAAATATTTTCAACACCCTTTTCATTTAATTTAAATGGAAGAAGTCATGTCATCTTCTCTCTAGGGTTTTGTGTTGAAAAGCATTTGAATTCATGGAGATCAAAATGCAAATGAAAGTTTGGGAAAGTCCTTTTATTCCCTCTCATTTAACTTTCAAAAAGTTTCGAATTCACTCACTTTCAGTCAATCAATCACACAACAATCAAGCAAATAATCAAATCTATCTATTTATTATAACATTCCAAAATTTAGAATTTTGGGATGTTACATGCATTAATCTAGCGTAGCAATGACATCAAAACG